>NW_012103465.1:270991-293120 GCF_000951045.1 Mandrillus leucophaeus
TATATATATATTCTACATCTAGGCATATCATAATTAAACTGCAGAAAATCAAAGAAATAGAAAAAATGTTGAAGGAAGCCAAAGCAGGGAAAATGCCTTACCTACAGAGGAGCAAGTGTAAGAATTACATTAGACTTCTCTTCAGACACCATGCAAGCAAGAAGAGAGTGGAATAAAACACTTAGTGTTGAAAGAATCACCAACCAAGAATTCTATACCCAGAGAAGTTATCCTTCAAAAGTGAAGGAAAAATAAAAACTTTCTCAAACAAAAACTGAGGGAATTTATCACCAGTAAACCTGCCTTGCAAGAAATGTTAAGTTTCCTTTAGAAAACAGGAAAATGCTATAGGTCAGAAACTTGGATCTAGGTAAAGAAAGGAAGTATTAGAGAAGAAATACAGTAAAATAAAACCGTTTATTTCTCTTATTCCTAAGAGACAGGTAACAGTTTGTTCAAAATAATAATAGCAATAATGTATTCCATGATGTTAGCTTATGGATAAATGAATGACAACAGTGTTATAAGGGATGGACAGTGGCAGATGGGAACACTTTATTATAAGGTACTTAAACTGCCCATGTAGTTGTCTAGTATTATTTGAAAGTGAAATTGGAATAGTTGTAAATGTATATTGAAAACTCTAGAGCGACCACGAAAAAAGCAATAATAAAAAATGTGTAATTCACATGCTAAGACAGGAGAAAAATAGAATCATACAAAATAGTCAAAACCAGAGGAGGCAGAAAAAGTAGAAGACAAAAAAAGAAAAAACAAGGGCAACAACTGGAAAACAGTAACAAATATTGTAGGTATTAATCCAACTCTATCAATAATCACTGAAACAACACTTTTATTTATTTTTTTATTTACTTAATTTTTTGAGGCAGGGTCTCACTCTCTCACCCAGGTTGGGGTAAAGTGGTGCAATCATGGCTCACTGTAGCCTCGACCTCCTGGGCTCAAGTGATCCTCCCACCTCAGCCTCCTGAGTAGCTGGGACTACAGGCATGTGCCACCACACTGAGCTAATTTTTAAAACCTTTTGTGGAGACAAAGTCTCATTTTGTTTCCCAGGCTGCTCTTGAATTCCTGGGCTCAAGCAATCCACTGGCCTCAAGCTTCCCAAAGTGCTGGGATTACAGGGATGAGCCACTGCACTGCCCTAAAACATTACTTTAAATATACCAAATTAAAAGACACAAACTGTCAAAGTATACCAAAAAACAGGACTTAGCTCTGTGTTGACTATAAGAAACTCACCTTAAATATAAAGACATGTACAGATTAAAAGCAAAAGGATGGTGAATGATCTACCATACTAACATTAATCAAAAGAAAGCTGGAGTAACTGTATTAATATCAGACAAACCAGACTTTAGAACAAAGAAAATTATCAGGAAGAGGTGCATTACATAATACAAAAAGAGTTAATTCTCCAGAAAGAATCACTCTTTAATATTTAATTTACTTCCTTCCCATTCTCTTCTTGTTATGTATCTTTGCCCCAGATTGATTAAAATTCCCAAACAATAAAATGTGTTTATTGTAAAAGTAGAGTTATGGTACTGTGTACAGTAACGTAAGATATAGAGCATTTCAACACCCTAAAAGGTATACTCATACCCCTTTGCAGTCAGGCTCTTTCCCTCACCCCCAACCTCAGGCAACCACTGATCTGCTTTCTGTCACTGTAGTTTTACTTTTTCTAGGACCTCATATACATGGAATCACACATTATGTAGTCTTTTGTGTCTGATTTCTTTCAATTAACAAAGTTTTTGAATTTCATTTCTGTTACGGTATTTTTGTGCCTTTTCTAAATGTTGTCTCCAGCTCTTGGCTATTAAAAATAAGGCTGCTGTGAACATTGACACACAAATCTTTGTGTGAACATGTTTTCAATCCTCTTAGGTGAATACTGAGAAATGAGATTTCTATATATGGTAAGGATTTAGCTTTATATGATGATAGCAACTGAATATCTATATGGGAATAAAAATGAACCTCAACCTTTACCTCATACCATGCACAAAAGCTAACTTAAAATGAATAAAAATGGATCATAAAATTAAGAGATAAAAGATTACATTTCTAGAAAAAATACAGGAGAAAATTTTTGTGGTATTGAATTAGATAAAGATTTCTTAAACAGGACACAAAAACATGAACCATTAAAGAAAATGTTGATAAAATATACTTCTTCAAGATTAAAAATCTTTGCTCTTTGAAGGAGATGGTTAAGAAAATGACAAGGCAAGCCAAAGACTAGGAAAATATATTCACAGCATATATCTGAAAAAGGGCTTGTCCCTTGAATTTTTATATGTAAAGATCTCTTACAATTCAACAAACAAACAAGCTACGCAATAAAACTATGGGCAAAAGATTTGAACAGACACTTTACAAAGGAAGATGTATGAATGGCCAATAAGCACATGTAAAGATGTTCAACATCTCTCATCAGAGAAAAGCAAGATAAAGCCACAATGAAATACCACTACATAGCTACTAGAATGGCTACAGTTAAAAAGATTGACAGTAGAGAGCGTTAACAAGAATGGAGCAACTGGAATTTATACATTGCTGGTGGGCATGCAAAGGGGTATAATCACTTGGAAACTCATTCTTTTTAATAGCTGTATGATATTCCAATGTGTAAGTGTGTCATGATTTAGATAACCTTTGCTCTTCTTACAGAGATTTGGGGTGACACCAATTGGGGTTCTTCCCTTCCATTATAAATAATTCTCACAAATAATTGAAACCCATTCTTGCCAGAATTTTTGTCTCTATTTTTTTAAACAATAAGCCAATTTTCTTTGTTTCTTTCTTTCTTTCTTTCTTTTTTTTTTTTTGAGGCAGAGTCTCACTGTGTTGCCTAGGCTGGAGTTCAATGTCAGGATCTTGGTTCACTGCATCCTCCACCTCCCGGGTACAAGTGATTCTCATGCCACAGCCTCCCAAGTAGCTGGGTTTACAGTCATGCACCACCATGCCAGGCTACATTTTGTATCTTTAGTAGAGTTAGGGTTTCACCATGTTGGCCAGGGTGGTCTCAAACGCCTGGCCTCAAGTGATCTGCCTGCCTCAGCCTCCCAAAGTGTTGGGATTACAGCCATAAGCCACCCCATCTGGCCCCAATTTACCTTTATATCATTGCTGGAAACATTGTATTTCCAATTACAGTGGATAAAAAAAAAAAAAAAAAAAAACTAACAATGATTACTTTTTTCCTCAATCATGTTTATGCTTGGTTAAAGCTTCCGGATACTTATTTTCTTAAAAAGTCCATCTTCCTCTTCTTTTACAGAGGACCTGGAAATTTATGTTCCTTGTGTTCTTTTCCTTTAAGCCCCTGATTTGTTAAAGGAGATACTGAGTTTTCTCTCAGCTGCTTCTGCTCCTTAATTTCCTTGCACATAGAAAGGGTTTCTTCAGAAAGCAAGGAACCTGTATTTTCCCTACCATTCAACTCTGTAAAATGGTCAGTGTGCTTCTGGAAAGCAACGTTTTCAAATAGCAGGGCCTTGAGCCTAGTTCTTTGCCAGCATCTACCATGCTAACATGAATCAAAAGAAAGCTGGAGTAGCTGTATTAATATCAGACGAACCAGACTTCAGAGCAAAGAAAATTATCAGGAAGAAAGACGTGCATTACATAATGCAAAAAGAGTTCTCCAGAAAGAATCGCTCTTTAATATTTAATTTACTTCCTTTCCATTTTCTCCTGGTTATGTACCTTTGCCCCAGGTTAAGATATAATTCCCAAACAATAACATTTGTTTATTGTAAAAGTAGAGTTACGGTACTTGTGTACAGTAACATAAGATATAGAGCAGACAGGAAGAATCTTAAGAAAAAATACAGGCTTTTTCTTCACCCCTAGGCTTCTGGAGAAATTTCCTCAGGCTGGTAGTGTTTGGAAAAACTGGCCCATAAAGGTGATACCAGTTTAAATTACCACTCTGTGGTGAGGATACTAGTTTGCTGTTTGCTAAGGTTTCATAGAAATACCATTATTTCACTCATTTTGAGTAGGTTTGGCATGTGGAATATTTGGAGTAAGTGTGACTGCAAGTGAATATGTCTCTGGAGAGGGACAGCCTGATAGTAATAATGTACATTTAAATCAGTCCAGATAATTTACACTCATTATAACATTTTTAAGCTGGTTGATTTGGAGATGTAGGCTCTATTTAAGAGCATTCAACATTACACAGATTCAAGCATGAGCCCCACATATAAATAACTGCTACTTCCAGGAAAGGACCACCCTAATGGACTGTCAGAAAACACAATGCAGTTTCTTAGTCCTAAAAGAGCATTAGAAAGGGATTGCACTATATTTGCAGGCCACAATGGATTCCAGGTATGTAATTCTGAACACACTTTCATCAGTGGGCATTTGAATCAGCCAACCTAGCAGAATTTCTTCTTCTTTAAAAAAAAAAACAAAAACAGAGTTTTGCTCTGTTGCCCAGGCTGGAGTACAATAGTGTGATCTTGGCTCACTGCAACCTCTGCATCCTGGGTTCAAGCGATTCTCGTGCCTCACCCTCCAAAGTAACGGGATTACAGGTGTGCAACACCACGTGGGCTAATTTGTGTATTTTTAATAGAGACGGGATTTCACCATGTTGCCCAGCCTGGTTTTGAACTCCTGACCTCAGGTGATCCACGCACCTTGACTTCCCAAAGTACTGGGATTACAGGCATGAGCCACTGCACCCGATCAACCTAGCAGAATCTCTACAGATTTACTGGAAACATCACCGGGAGTCCAGGTTCTTAATAAATACCAAAATAGGGACAGTTTCCCTAAGGTCAAATATCAGTTTCCATTGCTTTCAAAGTCTGTTCCCAACTTTCAGCCTGTTTCTCTCCTTTAATGATCTTCCTTTTAAAAACATATTGAGGGTACCCCATGCCATGTCCTTTGCTCAAAACTGGGGAAAAAACCAAGGCTAGTAAACTCAGTAGCTGCATCTCCTGAGAATCACAAAGAACCCCTCCCTGCCCATTCCAGTACACTCCTCTCCAAAGCCAAAGCCAACTTTTTTTTTTTTTGAGATGGGGTGTCACTCTGTCACCCAGAGTGGAGTGCAGTGTTGCAATCACGGCTCACTGCAATCTTGACTTCCCTGGGCCAAAAAGGTGATCCCCCACTTCAGCCTCCCATGTAGCTGGGACTACAGGAGCATGCCACCACTCTTGGCTAATATTTTTTGTATTTTTGTAGAGGATGGGGTCTCACTATGTTGCCCAGGTTGGTCTTGAACTCCTAGGCTCAAGCAATCTGCCTGCCCTGACCTCCCAAAGTGCTGGGATTACAGGCATGAGCCACCGCGCCTGGTCTCAACATTCTTATTGAAAGGAAAATCTGATGTGGTAACTACCTAGTTTAAGACCGTTGCAGTGGTGTCTCATCACCCAGTGAGTACCAAACTCTTTTACCTGCTTTATAAAGCTGAGCAAGTGTAAACCACGGCATCTGGCCTTCATTACAAAATGGATGATAATCACAACTTGGATTTGGTTCAAAGTTGTTTCACTTCTGTTAACTTCCAAGCAAGCAAGCAAGCAGTCTAAAGGTTGTACACCAGATAAGGATACTAGTACATCAGCACCCCAGGCAAAGATACCAGTATGTGACACACTACTCTGCAGCCTCCCGTCAGCAGCTTACAGAGGGATATTTATAGTCAGCACAGCCCACACAGAATGAGAAGCCCACTGGGTCAGAGCAGCTCAGTCCCCAAAAGATCTTATAGGATGTGAGAACTGCCGACATACCATATAAGCCAGTATAAATACACTAAACCCACATATTTTTACATCTTTGAAAAACATCAATGCCTTTCAATCTATGATGTCATAATTTTAATTGGCAACAATGGTTCCTTTCTTAGTAATAAAATAAAAACACGTTTATAATTTATGGTGCCTTAGATTGTGGTTTTCTTTTCCTTTTTAAGCACACATTTTATGTAGCATAATATACGCACTTTCCTGCACCTTACTTTTTTCACATAATTTACCTTATTGAACGTTCATATCAGTGCATAAAGAGCTGGCTCATTCTTCCTCACCACCGCATGTACTTCATTGTATTGACAGTTCCACATTGATGGGACAGTCTGGTCATTTGTAGTATGTGTTTATTTATTGCTGCTGAAAAGGATGAATGCTATATGGAAGTGAGAGCCAAGTGCAATGAGGACAGAGAGACTAGGGGTGAGGACTTGAAGGTTTTGTTGTAGATGTAAAATCAGGTTTGAGACTGGAGGGAGCGGGAGACATGAGACAGGACAAACTGTTCTTGAAATTTCCATCTTGGTAGGCCATCAGAAAGTAACTCACCATCTGTCTTTGAAAAAGTGGGCTTAGAATGTGCAGCTTTCAAACAATTCGCATGAAATGTCTGCTCAAAGCTTCTCTTATCTGCTCAAAGCCCATTCGGCAATCATGGAAGATGAATCCTTATCTCCCTATCTTCAGATGGTATTGGAAATGGTCATTACTCATTTCCTTCATCAGGCTGACAAAGGACACGTGGAAATAGATCTGAAAGGGGAAATAGTGAAGGGCTTTATTTGATGATGATAATGATGATGATTTGAACAAGACTGAGAAACTTGTGGTGGGCTCTTGGACAGAAGTGAAAGCATGAGTGTTGAAGAATGCAGGTTGGGGTAAAATAAACTGACAAAATGAAAAAACTTAAAGTGACCCCAGCCTGAAGAAACTCTAGCCATCCTGTTCTTGTTCATTCCGATTCAGGAATAGCAGCGTTTTAAAACACCACACACCACCAGTAGAGTAAAGGCTGGCCAATTCCTTAACTTCGCTCCTTCTTCCTACTCTAGTTCCACTTGGATTGTGATAAAAATGGCAACACACACACACACACACACATGCACACACTTATTTAAGTCTTTGCAATAGATTTATGAGGTAGACACTATTATTATTTCTCTTCTACAGACAAGAAAGTGGAGGCTTAGAGAAGTTAAGTCACTTGCCCAGGGTCACTCAACTAGTAAATAATCGAGCTGGGATACAAACTCCAGGCAGACCAGCTCCAGGGTCCTTGCTCCTAACTAATACTTCAATTAGAACTCCAAGCTGCCTCTAAGGGTTTTCTGTACTAGACTATACACTCCTTTGAGGACACAGACTATGTTATTCCTGTTTGGGTGAACCTTTCCCCTTCACCCAGCTAAGTAAGATGCACTGAATAAATACATTAATTGAATATACAGAACATCAACGCCAGTCCAGCATCTTCCCGCTGGATTATTCCATCTGGTTTCAGTATGTGTAATCTGGCACCCCTTCATTGTATGAGACATACTCCAGTCAGTGTTTGTCTGAAACATCAATCTGATCTGACTTGTCATCCTACTTAGATCATTTTGAGGGTTTTTTTTTTTTTTCCTTGCTCTCAAGATAAAGCATAGGTCTTTAAGATGACCTACAAAGTCTTGTAAGGCTTGTTGTTCACTGCCTCACAAAATATACTCTAGACTAGCACTCGGCAATGGAAATAAAACACATGTAATTTTGAGTTTTCTTGTAGACAAATTTTTAAAAATAAAAAGAAACAGATGAAATCAATTTCAGTTATATATTTTACTTAACCCAATACATTCAAAATATAATTTCAGCATATAATCAATATAAAATTATTATTGAGATAGTTTACATTTTGTTCACACAAAATCTTTGAAAACCAGTATGTATTTCACATGTGGTGCATGTCTCAGTGTGGAGAAGCAACATTTCAGGTATTTAATGGCCCATGTGGCTACCATATTGAATAGCACAGCTTCAAGCCTATGGGTCTCAAACTTTAGCGGCATCAGAATCACTGGGAGGGCTGATTAAATCACAGATTGCTGGGCCACCCACAGCATTTTTGATTCATTAGGTGTGAGGTAGACACTGAGGATCTGTATTTCTGAGAAGCTCACAAGTGATACTGGTGCTGGTCTCTGAACCCCACTTGGAGAATCATTGCTCTAGATCAGAGATTATCAACTAATAGCCATAGGTTGGATCCAGCTGGCAGACCATGTTATTGGACCACACTGTGTTTAAAAAGTTTCCTAATAACCAACATTTAAAAATTGGCCAATTTCTTATAAAAATCCAGACTCCAAGTTTCTGTTGGAAAATTTGTATATATAATAATATAGGGCTATCCTTCTGCCTGGCAGTAAGCAGCAGGAGCCAACTTGCAGGCGCCCTTTCTTGAAAGGTCATGAAGGCCCACTTTACTTATTCACATTACTGAGGCCCCCGTTGTAACTGAGCCTCCATTCCAAACCCTAGACCTTCTGGGCTCCTTTCACTTCCTAAATACATCAAGCTCTCTCTCTAGCCTCTGGGACTTTGCACATGTGGTTTTCTCTATCCTGGCTAACTCAGCCCCCTGGCTTCAGAACAGATACCACTCTCCAGAAAGCCTTCCCTGCTGTTTTCATGATTGAGTGTAAATGCTTCTTCTGTGCGTTTGCACAGAAGCCCTGAGTTGCTCCCATCAAAGTCATCACACCTTACTATAAGGTCTCAGTGACGTACCTGCCCTCCCCATCATTCTGAGTTTTGCCATCATTATGAGTTTTCTGAAGGAAGGGAACCACTTCTTTCTTATTCACCACTGTATATTCACAGTACCTAGTCCAGTAACAGACTGACACATGGCAGGTGTTCAATAAAGACTTTTTGACCAAATGGATGAAGATATAAAACAGCTAGAAGAGGTCTTTAAATAACACTGCCCAACCTTTGACTTTCTCCTAGGTGGCTGCAATGGAATCTCAGTCTTAATCCTAATTCTAGAAGCAACAATAACAAAAAGCAAATTGCAAATTTTAATTAAATTACTCTTAAAACTGAAGCGCAAGAAGAAAAATGAATTTAAACTCCTTAATTACTTAAAATATTCCACAAGTTTGAGCTTGAGCTTTATTTCACCCTGCTTGGATTTACTTAAAGCCAAAAATAAAGAAATGAAGTATAATAGCATTACATGATCAAGTTGCAGACTCCTCCTGCATATCAGCTGCACTGCCCCATCATCTTACCAGTTTAAAATTAACAGAAAACTATTTCCTCAGAATAGAAGAGTTAATATTATTTTAGAGACTTGGAAAAAGTTTAGAGGGGCAGGGGAGAAGAAATAAGGGAAAGAAATCGAGATTCTATGTCTGCACTAACATAGTCAGTGTAATAAGCACTTAGGGAATTGGAAAGATACGAAAGAAATTCTCCTCTTAAGGAGCTCATTGTCTACTAGAGGTGATAAGACATGGACCCAAGTAAATGTAATGTAAGATGGGAAGAGGCAAGTGTTATGTGATAGGTGAAGAATGTCTTATGGGAATTCAGAGAGAAAGGCTCTTCCTGCCTGGGGAGAGAGTTGGAAATTTTGCCTGGTGTATGTCACATTTGACGTGGTCTTGCAATAAAATTTAAAATATACATGTCCTTCAGGAAATTAGATTTCTTGTCAAGTACATTCAAACATATTTTTTTCAAAATGTAAAGTGTATGAGAAAGTAGCTTAGCTTAAGTAAAAACAACACTGTACAGAGGCCCTGGGAAGTGAGATTTTAGACCCAGATCTTTCTAGGCCTGAGTTTTCTCATCTGTAAGCTGAGCTGATAATAAATTATCTCTAAAGTCCTTTCTGATGCTGTCATTCAGTGAGTGTCTATGTTCTATTGTTTATGCTGATCAGACTTTTGTGGTTAAGTGCAATTAGTTTTGCTATGTGCTTCACAGTAAATCCAGGTTTTTGGAGTCCTTCATTATGCACAGAGGCAGTCGTGTCTTATTGCTTAGGAGAAAAATGAATTGTCAACTTTATTCTGAAGAAAATGATTAGAGATTATGTGTCTAGAGGGGAAAAGCAATTCTTATTCAAAAGTGAAATAATAACTTCAGATCTTGCAAAAATACTGAAGGTTTGGAGTCAGATAATTAAAGAAAAAAAGATCGCATGCTTAAGTTCCCACGTGCAATGGAAATAGGCAATGCATATGTCATTAAATACGTGGTATTTTATTAGTCTTGACTAGGTAAGGAGAGCAAAGGAAAAAAGAACTTGCTGATATATTTTGTCCAGTTTATTAAATCCTGAAAAATTGCACTCAGTCTATTGCAAGAAAAGCCTTTGCTAATGAGCATGACCAGAATTTGCATACTTTCTTGTTTACATAACACTTATTCTTTACTAGTGGCCATATTTGCTTATAAACTCTTAAGCAGGGTATTGAAAGGCCTCTGTGCAACTTCACTTACCAGTGATATTTTGCTTAACCTAACTACATGCCAGGTATATAGTTCAGTGACACTTAAGGACAAAGGTGGAGTCACTCCCCAAACTTAACATCAAAACAGCTCTCTAAGAAGCAAGGCTGTGGACATAAGAAACCTCAAATTGATTTGTTATTTTGAAAAGTCACTTGCTTCACTGCAATTTAGGAACACAGGGAAGATTCCCCAACTATGGGATGCCTAAAGCAATACTGACGCAGCATCTTTCCTTTGGAGCCACAGTAAAAATATAGTCTTCTCTCCGACCCGTGGAATGAAAACAAGTCAAAGGCAAGAGGAAGTATACACAGCTCAGGGCACACCCAGGGGCCTGGGCTCCCTGTTCGTCCCAGCTCAGGCACTAGTTTAGCTGCTTCACAATGGATTTGGCAGTTGAAGCACCACGGCCAACAGGGTCCAGAGTTAGGGAGAAACAGGACCGAGATAGGGAGAAACCGAACCGGGACACTGAGGGGCATGAGTATCTGGAGCTAATCTTAGATGAGTCTGTCCCACGAGAAAAGAAAAGAGAACTAAGGTGGAAAACAGGAAGAGATAGAGGGCCAGAGAGGGCCAGAGAGGTCACTCAAGGTCACAATGACCGGGCAGACTCAAATCCACAGTCATGCCTTCTTACACTTCTTACACAGTTTACTTGATAAAGTTGGGCAGGAATTTTGTTTTATTTGGGAGAGAGAGTGGGACAGCAAGATTTGGACTGTGCAGATCTGGATTGAATGCCATGAACTGTGTGAGTTAATAAGGCAATTTTCATAAAGTGCCTGGCATGTAGATGACCCTCAACAAGGGCTGGTTTTCTTCTTTTGCCCCCTCACCCCCATCTATCTGTGTAATGACAAACCTTACTCATAAGTATTTTCCATTTTCACTACAAGGTTTAAGAATTATCTTTCTTGACAATATGCAAGCACGTGGAAAAAGCAGTTGATGTTTACTAGCGATTGATGTATTATTTTTAGGCTTTTCATCTACTTCTTACTAAATGGCGATAATACTTGCTAACTTTCTGGTGACTTACTATGTGCTAAGCACAGGTCTAGGTGCTGTTCTAGAAATAATCCTCAAAATGAGTTTGCAAGGCTGAGTATTATGATTTCTATTTTACAAATGAGGATAGCAGGCATGCAGGGTTAAACAACTTGTCCAAGGTCACTCAGTAAGTGGCAGTGCCAGGACTCAAGTAGACAGTGTGGTGCCAGAGCCCCTCCTTGTTTTTAATCCCTCTGTCAGGCTGCCTCCCAATGCGTACATGTCATTCTTTATTAAGTGCATAGCATCTAGATCTAAGACAATCAGACTAGGATCAACAGAAACACGAGAAACGTCTAAGCTGATTCATTATCAACCTTAGAGACAAAATTTATCCTTGGGAAACAGGATTTCAGAGTGATTACAAATCTTTAACAATGCAATGAATTAATTGACCTGTAGCTGTCAGCACCTCCCTTCTTCCTGCATATTGCTAAGTGTCCCCAGTTGAGCCTCAAGGGAAGCCAGAATTTAGCAAACCACTTTGTCCTACAAAATATCATCAATTCACCCCACAAAAGTTATTTAACTTCTAATATGAACAGAGTACAGTTGACCTTTGAACAATGCAAAGCTTAGAGGTGCCAACCCCCACACAGTTGAAAATCCATATATAGCTTTTGACTCTCCAAAAACTTTGCTTATAGCCTACTGTTGACTGAAGCTTTACTAGTGACAAAAATGGTCAATTAATACATATTTTTTGTTATATTTGTTATATACTCTATTCTTACAATGACGTAAGGCCAGAGAAAAAAATGTTACTAAGAAAATCATGTGGCTGGGCACAGTGACTGATTCCTGTAATCCCAGCACTTTGAAAGACCAAGGTGGGAGGATCACCTGAAGTCAGGAGTTTGAGACCAGTCTGGCCAACATGGTGAAACCCCGTCTCTACTAAAAATACAAAAATTAGCCAGGTGTGGTGACACGTGTCTGTAATCCCAGTTACTTGGGAGGGTGAAGCAGGAGAATTGCTTGAACACAGGAGGTGGAGGTTGCAGTGAGCCGAGATCCAGTCACTGCACTCCAGCCTGGGTGACCAAGTGAGACTCCATCTCATAAAAATTAAAAAAATAAAAATAATAATGAGAAAGAGAAAATACATTTACAGTACTGTACTGTATTTACCAATACTGTAAATTTATGTTATCTGTTTATAAGATGAATTGCCTCTCTGACACAGTGGGCAACCGCAGCTGCAGACCTCAATCTATGGTACATATCAAGCAGTTCAACTTTTTCTTGTAGAGTCATGACTTTCCTCTACTTCTTGGAAGCACTCTCAGCATCAATAGTAGCACTTTGTATGGGTTCCATAGTGTTATTCAAGGTTTATGGTATTGCTAAAAACACGATGGAAAATACCCAAGAACTTCAAGAGATCGCGTTTTACTGCAATATGCGATTTACTGAAAAAACGAATGTTCACGCAGAGATAATTAGCATCAGGGCATTTTAAGCAGATAGTCACAACACTTGAGCTCACTGCAATAGCAACAGGAGGCGGCAACAAAATCACTACAGTAGTACAGTATGTACTGCAGTTAATTTTATGCAGTTATGATTTAATAATGCATCTATCTCTGTTTGCATTTCTTTCTGCAGGGAATGGTGTCATGTATGGTCAGTAAGTGTGCAAGTTTTGATACATCTTAACTTTTTATAATAGCTATGATAGTAAACGATAAAATAAACTAGTATCTACATAAATATTATGCATTTATGACATATCTATTTTTTTAATTTTTTTGATATTTCTAGGCTGTGTGGTTCATCTGTAGGTTTTTTGAATTATCACAAATCTCCAAAATATTTTCCAATATGTTTATTGAAAAAAATCCATGTACAAGTGGACCCATGCAGTTCAAACCCTGCTGTTCAAGGGTCAACAGTATTGTATAAGACATGCTAAGACGTTGTTAAACTAAATAGCAAAAGGCCACTGGCCTAAGGCTATCTCTGTACTTTGAGTTTCTACCTAACAAACTGCAACCCAGCTTAGTACATAAACAAACCAGAACATAACTAGGAGTGGATTTTTTTTGATAACAAATAGCCAGGTTTCAGCCAGTCACGAATAGCCCATCTTCACCCAACCAAAGGCAGCCAACTCATCACACCATGCACAAAGAAGGCAGAAGCTTACCTGAAGCCAATCGGGTGATTTCCCTGCTTTGCTTCCATGTTTGTCCTATAAAAGCCCACTGCTCACATTGTTGAGTGGAGTGATCTAAACCTCTTCTGGTTTCCATTTTCACTATACAATTTAATAATTGTCTTTTCAACAACATGCAAGTACACGGAAAAGACAGTCTACATTTACGAGATAGCATTGTATTATTTTTTAGGTTTTTCACCTACCTTTTACTAAATGATGATAACACTTTGCTAATATTATGGTAACTCGTGTGAGTGTTGCCCAATTCATGAATTGTTCTTTGCCTGAATAAACTGTGTTAAATGTAGTGGCTCTAAACTTTTTCTTTTAATAACATGTAGGAGAAGAAAATAAACAGGAAATAAGATCATCTCTTGTAGTCTTTCAGTACTTTCATTACGGTATTAATTGGGTTCTTCCAGAAGTAGACCTGAAACAAGGTTTTCAGGGAAAGTAGTTTGTTTGAGAGGTGGTCCCAGGGAACACTGGCAGAAGAGTGGGAAATTGAAACAAGGAAGGAAAGAAAGCCAATGTAATGTGTGTGGATAAGAAGGTTACTGCTGTGGGCCACTGGGGTACAATCTCACTGGGGGCCTCTCCAACATGCCTCAGAGTTGTCCCATAAGAGCAGTGAGGAGCTGAGTTATTTATCCACCAACTTCTGCCTTCCATTGTTTGAGGCTCCTCTGCAGGGATAGATAACTTCCCAACACTTCTGTCCTAGCCAGCATAGACCTCACATGCTCCTACAGCCAGAGACAGTTCTTAAGTGGACCTTCACTAAGAAGCCATCGGCATGTAAGAATCAGGAATGCTGAGGAAGTATGCATGGGACACTGAGAGCATTTGCTATCCTCATGCATGTCCCTTTACTTAAGCCAGAGTGAGTCTCTCTTGGCAACCAAGCCATCTCTTACGAGAACAGTTCCACTGGAAAGGCCCTTGGTAGCAGAGTTCAATTCATGACATTTCTTAATATAGCTTCACTTCAAAAAACATGTTTTTATTCGTACTGACTGGTTCCCCTCCAACCCCCTCAAGCCTCTACAGTCTGAATTAGTGTTATTTTATTGCATTACTGAAAGTTGATTCTACGTTGTAAAAATTTCAATAAAAAGTCACAGGAAGGGAACTGAAATTGGACTTCAATCTAACGGGCCTGACAGTTTTCTTCACTAGAAAAGTCCGTGTTCATTAATTATTTATACGCTAGTGACAATGCTGTATCACGAATTAGAATAGCTTCACAGGCTATCCATCTTTTAAACTAACACCTAATGACAAAGCAAGACCAGACAGAGATGACTAGACACCTGATACGCAAATCTCTTAATGTTTACTATTAAAAAAGCGGGATAGAAGTCAATGAGGAAAAAAGTTGATTTTCCTTTACTGAAAAATGGAAGTGACTAAAAAGGCTAGGGCTTAAGTATTGATAATTTCTAGTCTTACTTCAGCATTACTCTTGCTACTAGAATGCAAGCTGTCACTTAACACTACCATGTATTATTAAAGAAGCATGTTAACCCCACTATTAAATCAAGGGATGGACTTTATAAGTCATAGAATAATGATATGATTCAAGAATATGCACGGGGAAGGCTAGGATTTACCACTGAGTAGGAGAAAGAGTTGACTATCCATTTCTTCTGATCCTGGGTTACTCTCTCTACTAGTTAGTAACAGGGTTTAAACCAAGCACCTCCAAGTGACCTGGAAGAAAACCTTCCACATTCTATCTTCAAGGGTCTCTTCATAAAAGAAACACCCAGTCTCTCCTTTAATGTCAGATTTAGAGTACTCCATCCTCTAGGTTCTAAGCTTAGTAGACCTTGTTTATGTGGCACCTCATTCTGTCCTAGGGTCTGGCCTAGTGTTTGGAACTAAGGGTGCAATGATGTGTTTGTTGACTGACTGAATGAATGACAAGTGTTAGCCTTCCAATTTAGGGAAATTTCAGTTGTAGCAAAGATAAACAATGAATAAATAAAATAAATAAAATAAAATAATAATAAAAAAATGAAGAGGCTTCCATTACATCTTTTGGAAACTGATAATATTACACTATTTTAATTCAATTATCTAGAGTCCTCAAGCATCTAAGGATTGACAAGGACCTCAGAGTGCAGAGGTAGGAAAAATCGGAGGATAAATGCTAGGCAGAATTTCAGGGTCTCGGGGTTCTAGAATAAACTTTGTTTCTAATTATATGGGTAATCATAGATGCATCACTTCCTCTCTCTGTTGTGCTAGTTGAGCCCTGTTGATCCTTCCAGTTTTATTTACGCCAAGCTGTGTGTCATCCTGTCTGTTCTTCCCCACCATTCTAGGTTAGAAGAGTCAAACATAATGAATTGAGGTATGGAGAGTCAGTGCTCAAAAGTTTATCACTAACTACTAAACTGCTGAACTGAAGGATGTTCCCTCTGGTTCTTCCCAAGACAGATGGGGACTGAAGAGCCATCTTAGTGGCTATGTCTTCCATCAAAGAGAATTATTGAAGAGAGAAGTTTCTGGAGGCTTAGGCCTCCATTCAGCTTGCTTCTAATCACTGCTCCCAAATGGGGGAAAGGGATACTCTAGTTAAGTCAGTAAAACACATTTTGAATAACTTGAAAACTAAAAGTGGTGAGAAACAGCCACTTTCAAACTTTAAGCAGATTATCTCTTTTTCCTGATAGCTGAGTTTTGGGTTCACCTTTGTGAGCCTGCAGGGACTTTGGTGGGAAAATGGAAGGAGTGGGAAGATCATGTTTTGGGTCTCTCAGTCTTACAAAGTAAAGACCATTATCACGGCACGGTTGGAAAATGAGAAAAGGTAAGTGTTCTCTAGGTATCACAGTGGAACATTTTTATTCTAGGTTCAGGGGAACATGTATATATAGGTTTGTTGTGTAGGCAGATAAATTACGTGTTGTGGGGGTTTGGTGTACAGATTATTTTGTCACCCAGGTAATAAGAATGGTACCTGATAAGCAGTTTTTTGATCCTCACCCTCCTCCCTCAAGTAGGCCCTGATGTCTGTTGTTCCCTTCTTTGTGTCCATATATACTCAAAGCTTAGCTTCTATTTACAGGTGAGAACATGTGGTATTTGGTTTTCTGTTCCATAGTAGAAAATTTTATCTATGGGCAGAGCTGCAGCTCTGAAATTTACTTCATTCACTTTTTATTTTTAAATAAACTTTATCTTTTAAAGGAGTTTTAGGTTCACAACAAAATTGAGAGGATGGTACAGAGATTTCCCATCTACTCCCTACACCCCCTACATACATAACCTCCCTCACTATCAACATCTTCCATCAGAGTGGTATATTTGTCATAGTTTATGAACTTACATTGACACATCATTATCACTCAAAGTCCATAGCTTTCAGTAGGGTTCATTCTTGTTGTGGTAGTTTTGACAAACATATAATGACATATATCCACCACTATAATATCAGACAGAATAATGTCAGGGGACTTCCACCCTGGAAGTCCTCTATGCCTTGTTTATTAATCCCTCTTTCCCTCATAACCCCAGGTAACCACTGATCTTTCTACTTTCTTCATAGTTTGCATTTTCCAGAGTGTCATACAGTTGGAATCATATAGTATGTAGCCTTTTTAGACTGGCTTCTTACACTTAATAATACACACTAAGTTTCATCCATGTCTTTTCTTGGCTTGATAGCTCATTTCTTTTAGCACCAAGTATCCCACTGTTTAGACGTACCATGATTTATTTATCCATACACCTATTGAAAGACATCTTGGCTGCTTCCAGGTTATGACAATTATCAATAAAGCTGCTATAAACACCCACGTGCATGTTTTTGTGTGGACACAATTTTCCACTTCTTTGGATAAATCCAAGGGGCACAGTTGCCAGGTTTTATGATAAGAATATGTTTACTTTTGTAAGTAACTGCAAACTGTCTTCCAAAGCAGCTATACCGTTTTATATTTCCACCAACAATGAATGGGAATTCCTGTTGTTCCACATCCTTGTCAGCATTTGGGGTTGTCAGTGTTCTAGAGTTTGGCCACTCTAATAGTTGGGTAGTGGTATCTCAATGTTATTTTAATTTGCATTCCCCTGATGTTACAGGATATGGAGCATCTTATCATGTGCTTATTTGCCATCTGTATATCTTCTTTAGTGAGATGTCAAGGTCTTTGGCTCATATTATTTTCATCAAATTGGTTTCTTATTGTTGAGTTTTAATAGTTCTTTTTGTGTTTTAGATAACAGTTCTTTATCAGATATGTCTTTTGCAAATATTTTCTCCCTGTCAGTGGCTTGTCTTCTCATTCTTTTGACAGTCATTCACAGAGCAGAAGCTTTTAATTTTAATGAAGTTCAGTTTGTCAATTATTTTTTTCATATGTTGTGTCTTTAGTGTTATATCTAAAAGGTCATCTCCAAATCCAAGGTCATGTTGATTTTCTCTTACGTTATCTTCTAGGAGTTTCATTGTTTTGTTTTACATTTAAGCTTATGATCTTTTTTTTTTTAGATGGAGTTTTGTTCTTGTTGACCAGGCTGGAGTACAATTGCGCTATCTCGGCTCACTGCAACCTCTGCCTCCCAGGTTCAAGTAATTCTCCTGCCTCAGCCTCCTGAGTAGCTGGGATTAGGGATTACAGGCATGTGCCACCACACCCAAGTAATTTTGCATTTTTAGTAGAGATGGGGTTTCTCCATGTTGGTCAGGCTGGTTTTGAAGTCCTGACCTCAGGAGATCTGCCCGCCTCAGCCTCCCAAAGTGCTGGGATTACAGGCATGAGCCACCACACCCTGACCCTATAATCCATTGTGAGTTAACTTTTGGGATGGGTATAAGGAGTCTGTATCTAGGTGCTTTTTTTTTTTTTTTTTTTGCATGTAGTTGTCCAGTTGTTCCAGTACCATTAATTGAAGACTATTCTTCTCCATTGTATTGCTTTTGCTCCTTTGTCAAAGATTAGTTGACTATATTATGTGGGCCCATTTCTGGACTTCCTGTTTTGTTCCACTGATCTATTTGCTTATTCTTTCACCTGTACCACACTGTCTTAGTTACTGCAACTGTATAGTAAGTCTTGAAGTCAGGTAGTGTTTGTGTTTTCACCTTTGTTTTTCTGTGCTAACACTATGTTGGCTATTCTGAGTCTTTTATCTATCCATATACTTTAGAATTCCTTTGTTGATATCAACAAAGTAACTTTCTTGGATTTTGATTGGGATCACATTGAATATATAGATGAAGTTGGGAAAAACTGAAATGTTGGTAATATTGAGTCTTCCTGTCGTGAACATGGAACATCTCTCCATTTATTTAGTTCTTTGATTTCTTTCATCAGAGTTTTGTAGTTTTCCTCATATAGATCTTATATGTATTTTTTTAGATTTACATCTAAGCATTTTACTTTTAGGAGTGCTAATGTAAATGGTTTTCAGGTTTAAATTTCAAATTATCCTTCATTATTTTTGTTATATAGAAAAACGATTGACTTTTGTATGTTAATCTTGTATCCTGAAAACTTGCTATGATCACTTGTTAGTGCCAGGAATTTTTGTTGTTGTAGTTGTTGATTCTTTTGTCTTTTGGATTTTCTTTTTTTTTTGAGATGGAGTCTTGCTCTGTTGTCCAGGCTGGAGTGCAGTGGTGCGATCTCGGCTCACTGCAAGCTCCACCTCCTGGGTTCACGCCATTCTCCTGCCTCAGCCTCCTGAGTAACTGGGACCACAGGCGCCTGCCACCATACCCAGCTAATTTTATTGTCTTTTTAGCAGACACAGGGTTTCACCACGTTGGCCAGGATGGTTTCAATCTCCTGACCTCGTGATCCGCCCGCCTTGGCCTCCCAAAGTGCTGGGATTACAGGTGTGAGCCACTGCGCCCGGCCAATTCTTTTGGATTTTCTCATAGACCATATGTCATCTATGAACAAAGACAGTTTTGTTTCTTCCTTCTCAATCTATAACTCTTTTATTTTCTGATCTTACTGCATTATCTAGGACTTCCAGTACAATTTGAAAAGCAGTGACGACAGAGCACATCCTTGCCTTGTTTCTGATCTTAGTGGGCAAACTTTGAGTTTCTCATCAATAGTATAATGTTTTAGGTTTTTTTGTTGATATTATTTTTCAAGTTGAGGAAGTCTCCCTTTATTCCTAGTTGTATTAGGCCATTCTCATATTGCTGTAAAGAAACACCTGAGCTGGGTAATTTATAAAGAAGGGAGGTTTAATTGGCTCATGGTTTTGCAGGCTGTGCAGGAAGCATGATGCTGGCATCTGTTTGGCTTCTGGGGAGGCCTCAGGAAGCTTACAATCATGATGGAAGGCAAAGGGGAAACAGGCATTTCACATGGCCAGAGCAGCAGTGAGAAAAAGAGATGGGGGAGATGCCACACACTTTTGAACAACCAGATCTTGTGAGAACTCACTCACTATTGTGAGGACAGTAGCTAAGGGATGGTACTAATAACTATTCATGAGAAACCCACCCCCATGATCCAATCACCTTCCACCAGGCCCCACATCCAACACTGGGAATTACATTTTAATATGAGATTTGAGTGGGGACACATGTCCAAACTGTATCACTGTTTACTGAGAGGTTTTTTTTAAATTTATAAGTCATGAATGAATATTGATTTTGTCTAATTTTTTTTCTGTGTCTGTTGATATTTTCATGTAATTTAAAAAATCTAGCCTGTGATGTGATGGATTGCATTAATTGATTTTCAAATGTTGAGCCAGCCTTGCATACCTGGAATAAATCCCACTGGTTATGATGTATAATTATTTTTATACATTGTTGGATTCAATTTGCCAAGATTTTATTGAGCATTTTTGCATCTGTATTTAAGAGAGATATTTTCTTGTAATATCATTGTCTAGTTTTGGTATTAGAGTAATGCTGGCCTCATAGAATAAGTTAGAAAATATTCCCTTTGTTTCTATCTTCTAAAAGAGATTGCATTAAATTGGTATAGTTTCCTTAAATGTTTAATAGAATTCACCAGTGAACCCTGATGGGCCTGCTGCTTTCTGTTTTGGAAAGTTATTAATTATTGATTCAATTTATGTAACAGATACAGAACTATTAAAGTTGTCTTTATCTTCCTGTATGAGTTTTGGCATATTGTATCTTTGAAATAATTGGTCTACTATATCTAATTCATCACATCTGTGGATACAGAGTTATTTGTAGTACCCCTTTATTTTCCTGGTAATGGCCACTGAATCTGTAGTGATGGCCACTCTTTCATTTCTGGTATTAGTAATCCTTATTGCCTTTTTTTCTAGTTAGTTTGGCTAGAGGCTTATTGATTTCATTGATCCTTTCATTCAAACAACCAGCTTTTTGTTTTGTTGATTTTTCCTATTGACTTCTTATTTTTAATTGTATTGATTTCTGCTCTAATTTTTATTATTTCTTTTCTTCTGCTTACTTTGAATTTATTTTTTTTTGAGACAGGCTCTAACCCAGGCTGGAACACAGTGGCATCATCATGACTCACTGCAGCCTCAAACTCCCAGGCTCAAGCAATCCTCTTGCCTCAGCCTCCCGAGTAACAGTGACTACATGCCCATGCCACCACACCCGGCTAATTTTTTATTTTTTGTAGAAATGGGGCTTCACCCTGTTACCTAGGCTGGTCTTGAACTCCTGGGCTTGAGCTATCCTCCTGCCTTGGTCTCCCAAAGTGCTGTGATTACAGGTGTGAGGCACCGCTACTTTGAATTTAATTTGCTTTTCTTTTTTCTAGTTGCTAAGGTGGAAACATTGATTATTGATTTTAGATCTTTCTTCTTTTCTAGCATGTGCATTCAATGCTGTACATTTTCCCCTAAACACTGCTTTTATTGCATCTCACAAATTTTGGAAAGTTGTATTTTAATTTCCTTTTATTCAAAATTTTTAAAAATTTCTCTTGAGATATTTTTGACCTACGTGTTTTTCAGAAATGTTTTATTAATCTTCAAATATTTCAAAACTTGTGTGCTATTTTTCTCTAATTGATTTATAGTTTATTTTCACTGGGGTCCAAGTGGAGACATTGCATGATTTGTATTATTTACCATTTGTTAAGATGTACTTTATGGTCCAGAATATGGCCTATTTTGGTGACTGTTTTACGTGAGCTTGAAAAGAATGTGTATTCTGCTTATGTTAGAGGAAATGGTCAATAATGTCAATTATATCCAGTTGATTGATAGTGCTATTGGGATCAGCTCTGTCCTTACTGATTTTCTGCCTCCAGGATCTGGTCATTTCTAGTAGAGCGGTGTTGAAACCTCCAACTATAAAAGCGGATTCATTTATTTCTCCTTGCATTTCTATCAGTTTATGCCTCATATAATTAATATTTTCACACTCTTGTTAGGAGCACACACATTAAATATTATAATATTAAATTTTCTTAGAAAATGAGCCCCTTTATCATGATATAATGTTCATCTTTATCTCTAATAACTTTCCTTGCTCTGAAGTCTGCTGTCTGAAATTAATGTAGGTGCTTCTGCTTTTCTTGATTAGTGACGGCCATGACATACCTTTCTCCATGCATTTACATTTAATTTCATTTAATTTATATGTGTATATATAATATATAAT
>NW_012103465.1:294040-299528 GCF_000951045.1 Mandrillus leucophaeus
ATTTATATACCACTTTATACATTATAAAGTGGGTTTCTTGCAGACCACATGTAGTTGGGTTTGATCCATTCCAATAATTTTTGTCTTTCAATTGGTGTATGAAGTCCATTGCCATTCAAAGGCTTTAGTGATATAGTTGGATTGTTATCTACTACATTTGTTAATATTTCCTATTCATTGCCTTTCTTCTTTGCTTCTATTTTGTCTTCCACTTTTTGTCTGCCTTTTGTGGTTTTAATTGAGCATTTTAAATAATTCAATTTTCTCTCCTTTTAAAAAACATTTAAATTATACTTTTTATACATTTTTAGTGATTTTATACTTCTTTTTACATTTTATAAAATATTTATAACTAATCCAAGTTCATACTGAAACAAAATTATACCACTTCATAAGTAGTATACATGAAGTGAGTATACTATACTAAATAACAAATAATATAATAAAAATTATAATAAAAATACTAATAGAAAAAATACCATCTGAATACAATTTGGTTAAATTTATGGAAATGTAACACATACAGAAAAGTCATACTTGAAAATTTAGCCCCATAAATTTTCACCCGATGAACACACCCAATGCTCAAATCAAAACTCCCCCACCCCTTTCCCTTTCCAATGACTATACTACCTCCCAAAGGGAATGGCCACTCTTTTGATTTCTAACACGTAAGTGCATTTTTATTTTTAAAAACTCCTGCAATTCACTTAAAGCATGATTCCCCAGTCTCCTTTCCACAATGAGTTTGGTGTGTTTTTTCTCATCCATTTTTTAAATACGTGTACATACAACGTAAGTTATCTACCTGTGGAAATGTATAGTTTTGCTTTCTCAATACATTGTAATTTTTACATTTATTTACGTACAATTTGGTTTCCTGCCTCTGCCACTAAACTATAATCACCACAAGGAGCAAGCCAATGGCAATACCTGCACCTCATTTTCTCCCCGGCAGCCATACATATTCCGTAAATGTGGTAAATAAACGAATGAGTCTGCCAGGTGCTGGGGCTATAGAAGTGTACAACACAAACATGTTCACTGCCCCCACCCTCTTCTGTTATAGAGTGTGATCGACCAGAAATTTGTCCTAAAACCTCTCCGAATGCCCTAAAGTAATGTCCTGAAGCCACAATCTTCATCCTTCCCAGTGACGTCCCATACCTCAGCAAGCTCCTCCTTGCTGACTGACTCCCTTCCTGGGCTAATAAAGGGGCCCCAGGTCAACTTCCCCATGCTTCCCACCCACCTTCACTGATCTCAGCCCCTCTGTGTATAAATATTGTCCTTCTACCTTCATTCTACAAAGCTCAGCATGTCTCCTAGAACTAGCTAATAAGACAAATGTGGTGAATAGGATTTTGTGCTTGAGAGTTAGAAGACACGGGTACAAGTCCTAAAGCTTTCACTCTCTGGGTGACCCTGGGCAAATCACTCCACCTGTCTGGTGTAAGTTTTTATGTCTATCAAATGAAGTGATACACTGAAAAGCTCTAGGGCTCCTTGTAGCTCTAATATTCTATGATTTTTATGATGAAAGGTATCAACACTTAAGTGCAGACAGCTCATTTTTCTACTGATAGCCTAAGTCCCAGTGATCATTTATTTCCCCTAGGGGAGGCTTAACACTTCTGAATCTCTGTTCAGCTTCTTCATTACACAGGTCTGTCTCACCCCAGCCCTCTACTTTGATAAGGCATACTGCAAGTGGCAATAGTGGAAAGTAGACAAACAGTTCTTCAGGAAGGTTGACATGGATGATCAATACTATCCTTGTGAAAATGCCAGCAAGTTTGAACACTTCTTTAAAACACATCTTCCTTTAGAAAACTGTCTTTTGAAACACCATGACCTAATTTTCAGAGAAGAACTGATTACAAAGCCTGGGGTTTCTTACTAAGGCAGTGAGTTTTTGACTCCCACTCGATGATTAAAGACTAAGGGAAAAGCAAAACAACAAGGGCCTCACATCCCTACTGATTGCATCGTGCTAGTTTGAGATCCATGGAAACTGAACTGCTATCTAGAGAAGAGGCTAGCCAATCAGCATGCATGTGGGATCAGCTGACCATGGGGACCCCAATTTCATACAAACAACACTAGGCACCTGCCAACACAAGTGCCCCCTGTTCTGAGCCATCGCAGTGTGTCTGGGTCTGCTAGTTCTGGGTATGAGGAATAACTCTCTAGGAGTGGGACTGGCTTAGTCTCAACTCTATTTACTGGCTGAGACAACAAGGACCCTCCAGACTTTGGAGACTGAAAACATGGGTCATATGAGCTTCTCCGGGCCATTTTGAAGTTCATCTCTAAATCACTGTCTAATTTTATTCTAACAAAAGCATTCAAATTAGCCATTATTGGCCCCATTTTTCAGATGAGGAAATTTAAGCCACTTGTCTAATGTCACTGGACTAGGGCAGAACAGAATGAGTTTTCATTTCACACCTTAGGATTCTTAGCCTCAAGTTACACTAAAGAAAGCTTCCAGAGACTGCAGTCTCCCCTTCCCCTGACCCCTAAATATTAGAAAAGTTTAGGGTACATGTCATTCAGGCTGGCCTCCATGGGCCCCTCAGTTCCCCTTATCTATTAGTGAGCAGGAATGAGGCCCATTGGGTACCCCTGGGGGGCGCCAAACCATCAGGTCCTGTGGGCTTTGCCCAAGGCATAAAACACATGGTAAAAGCACTTCCTCTGACCCTTCTTCAAAACAAAGGAAGTGATCAAGTTGGAAAGACTTGACTTTGAGTGGCTGTGACCATGAGGCAGAAGCACACCTCGAAGTGGTTTCTGGGGAAGGAGTTCAGGGAAGAAGAAAGAGTGGAGAGTGAATTTTTTTGTGTGTGTCAGGGGACATCATTTTGTTCCAGAGTCTAGCACTGGTCTAGTGCATAGTAAGGAGAATTGGATAAATCAATAGATCAATGTGCAAACACATGTACTGATACCATGGTACAAGTACCTTGAAAGACACTGTCAGTTTCTCCTCATCCTCAACATGGTTCTATCATTTACTAATATGTTCAAGCACCCTTACCCTCAGACACACACTACAAATTCTTCACTCAACATTGCAATCACCTGGAGCTACATTTCTCTTCACCATTAAACTTTTGGAAAAGAGTAGTTTACATCTCTAGTTTATCAGCATCACCCACTTCCTCTTTAACCTTATGAAGTATTGTTTACTCTATTAGAACAGCACTGAGTCTTATCATTTTTCCATTCCCAGCACTTGGCACATATCTGATGATAGGGAGGGTTGGTTTGTTTGGAAACAGGGTCTTGCTCTGTCGCCCAGGCTGGAGTGCAATGGCACAATCCCGGCTCACTGCAACCTTGACCTCCTAAGCTTAAGTGATTCCCCTGCCTCAGCTTCCTGAGAAGCTGGGACTACAGATATGCACCAGCATGCCTGGCTAAATTTTGTGTTTTTAGTGGAAACAGGGTTTTTCCATATTGTAGGTTGGTCTCAAACTCCTAGGCTCAAGCAATCCACCTGACTTGGCCTCCCAAATGCTGGGATTACAGGCATAAGCCACCTCACCCAGCCGAGAGAGAGTTCTTGCTTTAACAGTTCCTACATTCTCTAAGTGTGTTCCTCCTGCCCCACACAGGAACTAGACATCCCTTTGTTATTTCCTCTATGTTGTTGCATTCGAATAGGCCTAGAAAGCATTTTCTTTTTCACAAGAAGCCAACTGTCTCCCTGCCCCATTCCTCCACCTGAACTAATTTGTTAGCTTCTGGGAGAGGCATTATCACAGGTATTAGGGAAATGCTAGCTAGAAAAACTGGAAGGTCTACTAAGGACTGACATTGTGACCAAAATGCTATTTTAAGCCACTAGAGTACGATGGTGGTATCTGTAGGAACTGAAACAATTTGCTCAACGGGAAAAAGCATTTAGTGACTGTTGTATTTGTATGTTCTATGGCTTGTGAACATTAAACCAAACAAAACAGGGTTAAGGAACACTGTTGCCCTGCTAGACATCCTCTGCCTTGCTTAGATCACCAAATTTTAAAAACCGCACACACTTTGTATTCATTCTTGAGCCCTCCACAGTTTGTGTCGAAGGTTCTCAGCGAATCAAATCCAAAGCAATAGCCAATCAATTATTTACTAAGTGATAGCTTTTTCCAGAGAATCCTATTTTCTATCCCGAGGCCTAGCAAGGCAAAGGAAGCATGACCTTCCTAAGAGGGAGATTTGAAATTCCTCTCAAAGGAAAAACCTGCTGATTAAAATAAAGTCCAAAATCTTATTCCAGTGGAAAAGCATTTAGCTAAATGACTTAGATCCAGGGCTGAAGCATGAGTACTTTCTTTGTCATATATGGATTCATTGTCACCCTCTACTTGGCTTATCTGGAGGGTGAGATGACCTCCACAATTCAGGAAGGGCAAAATTCTTCAATATCAGACCAAACCCAATACAGGTTTCCCGAAAGCAGGAGTTTCTTCTTTTCCCACACCTCTGAAACAATGAATCATATCTGGAGACACCAAGGGGTAGCTTCTGGGAGAGGCATTATAACAATTTCTGTTAACCCCCAGCCTCTAAAATCTGCTCTGAATAAGCATATAAGCCAAATATAGCACGCTGGCCATGTAATTGTAGTTTCGAGTTTCCTGTTTTTATCTAACAAACGAGTTGCCACTTCTAAAACTCTCTTACACAGAAATTCCAGGGGTCTCACTACTTTAGCGGTAGTAAAAAAAATCATTTCAAAAAATCCATAGTGTTGTAGAATAGATCCAAAAGAAATTTTAGAGATCACTGATGTTAGCCCCTACTTTTATTGGTGATGATTCTAACCTAGAACCTATTTGGTTCACTAACCTGGAGAGGGCACCAAAAGGAAGTTGATCATTTGTCTTACCTTCTGCCAGTTTTGTTTCATAAGTAGTACTGTGTAGTCTTAAGTGAACAATCTCTGTGTTAGATGGCCAGGATTTGAAGCTCCTCCCTTCTGCTAATTATGTAACCCTTGTAATAGAGTGAAATAATAAAATGAGTTAATTGTTTAAGCATACTTTTGAGTGCTTAAAAATATCTGGTATACAGTGAATGCTCATAGGCTACTAGCTAATTGATCCCTCAAAGGGTTGTTTCTAGGATTATGAGATGACACTTATTAAAGTTTTAGCATAGTACCTGGCATATCATGCTCAATGAATGTGTCCTTACAGCCTTACAGCAAGGGTGGGAGATAGCTTTCTTGAGCTCAGGCCATTTATTGGTTAGAGAGGCTGTAGTACTGAAGACTTTTATTTCAAAGTCTGACCAACTTGGAGAAACCCCATCTCTACTAAAAATACAAAATTAGCAGAGCATGGTGGTGGGTGGCTATAATCCCAGCTACTTGGGAGGCTGAGGCAGGAGAATAGCTTGAACCTGGGAGGTGGAGGTTGCGATGAGCTGAGATTGTGCCATTGCACTCCAGCCTGGACAACAAGAGTGAAACTCCATGTCAAAA
>NW_012103465.1:299578-325041 GCF_000951045.1 Mandrillus leucophaeus
AAAAAAAAAAAAAAAAAAAAAGACTGTGTAAGCTTGAGCAGATTACTTAATCTCTCTGTCCCTTAGTTGCAAAATTGGGTATGTTTAGAATATGCCTCATGGAGTTATTGTAGAGATTAAAATAAAGGAGGTTATGCATAAGTGAAAGATTTAGCATAGTGCTTGGCACAGGTAAACTCAATCAATGCTATGTAACACTTTAAGTTTAGGTTCAGGATGCCCCTGCACACTCCACAGCTGAACATCATTTAACAAGGTGTACTAGCATCCATTCCTGATTATTAACAGCTTCTCAGTTAGGAATGTCCTGTTCTTCTGCTCTCTGACAGTTGTGTTTTCCCAAGGTATCTGGGTATGTTCTGGGGTCAAATGTGTTTGTAAAACACTGGGTAAATGGATGTTTTCTTTACTGTAGGATATTTTAGAGTCTTTACTATGGTAATTCGAATTAAGAAATCTCCAAAAGGGCTATTTGGTATTTGGTGGTTCCCAAACCTCGTGGACCATGGAACCCTTTTTGTACACATATTAACATTTTTTGACATTCTGTATGCAAAATGCAGCCTTGGAAACTCTGCCCTGGAGCAAAACTCTATCCAAAAGGCTCCAGTATGCTGATGAACAGGCATATTCAGAGATGTCCTACGGGTCCTGTGAATCAACACTGTGAACATGGCGATAAGTAATACGTCATGTTTAGCTGGGTAGTAGTTGCCATACATTGTAATGGATGAGGATGGAGGATAAAAGCTATATTTTGGCAATAATTTAGAAAATCATTTTCAACTAGAAGAGATAAACGTTTTGAAATTGAGGTGCTCTGTTCCAGTCTCTGCTCTGTTGTGATTCAAGGAGAGTGTCAGGAGTTGGGGAAGTGGTGTGTGAATGTGCTGTTCTCAGTAAAAGGAGAGCATGGAAGAGTGTTAGTGGGAACAGGTAACATTTTATGTAAGAGTAGGGGAGGGTGGCAGTGCCTCAGACGGGCTTGGGCTCAGGTAACAGCTCTCATTGCTGATACCTGTTGTGGGTACTTGCAGCATTACCAGGAGGTTTTTATGTCCTAAAAAATAATTTTAGAGTGTTCTAGGTCAATAACCAACCTTAAGTGCGGTGAAGATTATATCAGATTTATCTGTTATAAAAATGTGATACTGATGATTAAATCAGGAGACAAAGTGGTTGCCCTTTTTAGAATAGCGCCTAATGCAAGTGAGATCTCTGAAAAATGCAATATAGTTGATGCTTGGGCCAGTTACTCTAATTTGAAGCGTCTCTAAGTTCAGTGAAGCTGCTATGTCAGCATACTTTCGTGAGATTATATGTGATTTGCTGAACTCTCTCAAGGATACAAAATAAATTAAAACTGTGATATCACCATCACAACTTTTTGTTCCATACTTCATAGGTCTGGCTGTCTTACATAATTAGGAGGAGCTGAACCTTAAGGAGGCCTTGAGTATAGAAAACAGGTTGCTGGTGTTGAGGTGCTCATCATTAAAAAATAAACACATTGGCCTTACTGCTAGCAGCAAGACTGTGACTCCCCCGCCTCTCCCTGCTTCTCAGGCTCCAACTCAAACCAGCTGGCCTGTGTCATCTCTCTATTAGTGCAGGGCTTGAAAAGTTCCACCACAGATGGACTCAAGATTGGGGGATCTGCCACTTACATTTGCTGAAATGCATTACGCACATTTTTGAGAGTGTGGCACACAAGGTTGCAGACTTTTAATTGCAAGGAGTGGAAAGGGTTTTTAAGGCAGCTGGCATGTCTCATGGGAGCCCCTGCCAAGGGAGCCTCCTACAGCAAACTTCATTTACCCCAAGGCTGAGGCGACTCATGTGGCTCCTTATTAAGTCATTCTTTCAGCTGCCCCCTTCTCTCTGTGTCTGGCTTTCCTTTCTCAGACTCCTAGATGTGTTCAAAAGCCTGCCAATGCTAAACTTGGGCTGGGCATAGACTGACTTTCCTCCCCTCTGTAGCACGGGCTGTTGGTAACCGGATCAGTGTGGCAGGTTGTCCTCACAGCTGGGAAAAAATCTTCGGCTCTCCTGCACCCAGTGTGCTGACAGCAGGTTCAGCTCATTGCATTCTCATTTCATTTCTGTGTGTCACTAAATGAGAGTCTTAAAAGCCGCTGCCATGGGGCTTGTAGAAGGAGGGGTGAGGGCAGGAGAGCATAGAAATACCGGGATGGCCGGGCGCGGTGGCTCAAGCCTGTAATCCCAGCACTTTGGGAGGCCGAGACGGGTGGATCACGAGGTCAGGAGATCGAGACCATCCTGGCTAACACGGTGAAACCCCGTTTCTACTAAAAAATATAAAAAACTAGCCGGGCGAGGTGGCGGGCGCCAGTAGTCCCAGCTACTCCGGAGGCTGAGGCAGGAGAATGGCGTAAAATCCGGGAGGCGGAGCTTGCAGTGAGTTGAGATCCGGCCACTGCACTCCAGCCTGGGCAACAGAGCGAGACTCCGTCTCAAAAAAAAAAAAAAAGAAAGAAATACTGGGATGTTGGGGAGAAAAGCAGCAGCCCTGCTCTTGTGTATTATGGCAGGATTTGCCAGAGACAAACCAGAGAAAAGGTGGGAACTCGCCATTTCAGATGAGGGCTTAAGGTGACAGAGTTGGTTAAGAATGACATTGGCATGAAGACCCTGGATCTGACGAGTGGTCTGCCTTCCTCACTGGTCAATACCCATGTTCAGCTCCTCTTCCCACCAGCTAGCATGTAATTGGAATCAGGAATCTGCGAGCTCAGTGGCCCACTGAGGAGCCCACAGGTCCTGCCCTCAAAGTGTTTACTCTTAATAAAGAACCCAGCACTGACCAATTGGTATCAGTGGACAAATGCACAGAGCACAACTGTGACATTGTTGGGATACAGCGGCAGCGCTGTGGTTATACCACCGCGTTATACTAATGCTATACCGTAGCACTGAAGATGCATCGGTGATTCCTAAACCAAAAAGACAGCGCTGAACTGCAACTGCCTATTTTATACAATACTCACTGGGTCTGAATATTTGTTACTTGATCCCTATCTCTAAGCTTGTCTACCTCTTCTCCTTTCTGGGGACAAGAATCTACATGTAGTGGAAACCACCAATAAGATGTATTGGCAGGAAGGCTGTCTGTGGGATCTCACTGAGACCAGAATAAGTGTCTTACTCATCTTTGGGCTCCATGTGTTAAGGGTAGCAACTGGATTCTAGGGGACTAAAAAATATTTGTTAAGTGGCATCAGATCACCATTATCTTTCATCTGTGTAGCACCTTTCTACTTTTATAAATCAGCTTTGTTGTTGTTGTTTGTTGTTAGAGATAGGATCTTGCTCAGTTGCCCCAGGCTGGAGTGCAGTGGCACCATCATAGCTCACCACAGCCTACAACTCCTGGGCCCAAGTGATCTTCCCAGCCTCCAGAGTAGCTTGGACTACAGGCACACACCACCATGGCTGGTTAATTTAAAAATTTATTTTTGTAGAGATGAGAGCCTTACTACGTTGCCCAGGCTGGTCCCAGTCTCAAACTTCTGGACTCAAATGATTCTCCCACCTTGGCCTCCCAAAGTGCTGGGATTACAGGCGTGAACCACTGTGCCCACCCAAAGAAACAGCTTTATATGCTTCTTCTTACCGGAAGCCTTTGTGGTAGCACAGATATTTTTCAGTTTTTCAAATGTGACGACACCAAGGCACAGATGGGTTAAGCGACTTGCCTGGGATGACAGAGCAAGTGTGCATCAGGGTTGGCACTCAAGCCAGCTATCAAGGCCGGCTAGGGGGACACTTTGGGAAATGGAACAGAATCACCTACATCTGTGTCCTTACCTTATTTATAAGTCTTTAATCTGATATAATTGATAAAATATTGAGTTTTTTTCCGTTGTAAAGTAAAAGTGAAAATACATATTGAGACCGGGTGTGGTGGCTCATGTCTGTAATCACAGCACTTTGGGAGACCGAGGAGGGCAGATCACTTGAGGTCAGGAGTTCGAGACCAGCCTGTCCAACATGGTGAAAACCTGTCTCTACTAAAAATACAAAAATTAGCTGGGTGTGCTGATGTGTGCTTATAATCCCAGCTACTTGGGAGGCAGAGGCATGAAAATCGCTTGAACCTGGGAGGCTGAGGTTGTAGTGAGCTGAGATCATGCCACTGCATTCCATCCCGGGCAACAGAGCAAGACTCCATCTCAAAAACATAAAAAATAAAAGTAAATAAATAAAATACATAATGATAAGGATCCCTGTAGCTTATGGATGAATAGATATCCGCTTCTAGGTTAACACTCATGCTAAGAGTTTTTTTCTTTAAGCTGGTGAGTAATAGTAAAGTATCAGACACCACCATAAAGCACAAAACTCCATCAGAAAAAAAAAATCAATTTTGTTAATAATAAAAAATAAAAATAATGGCTGAGTAACTGGGGATTATTTACCATAGAAGCAGTTTCTTTTGCTAGGAATGTAAACATTTTCACTTCTTAGTACTTATCTACCAGCAGGGGACCATCACATCAGATAGCACCCGGTTCAATTAACAGCTTCCCTTAATTATTTCTAACATCTATTAACAACATAATCGAGTGAATCCGTGGCCACAGTGCTTAATTTTGTACCTCCACTGCTATGCTTACAGTAGTTTTGCTTTCAAAGAGTAAAGTATTAACACCCGAATCTCAAACTGTACCAAGTATTATTTTTGTTACTATAAATCATTCTCTAAAAGCTATTTCTTGTTCTCTAGATCATGGATTCTCAACAGGGCCAGTATTGCTTTCAAGCGGGTGAAAATTGGTCAAGGGCTGTGAGATGGAGGGAACTGACAAAATTTTACCCTTTTTGTGTATAAAGTACAGATATACATATAGCACATAAATACATACACGGTATATCTGTGGTATTAAAATTTCATGGGGTGGCAATTGGGAAAAAATATATCTTAAAAGGATCCTGGAAAGGCTGTGGTGATGAGGGTGTGGCAATAATGAAAACGGGTTTCAGTAACACTGCCCTAACACCTATGCATCTCAAATCTGGCCTACTCATTGGAATCACCTTGAGGGTTTTGAAAAAATACGGATAACTGGGCCACTCCCAGAGTTTCTGATGTAGTTGGTTTGGGTGGTGCCTGGACTTGGTATATGTAAAAGCGCCCCAGACGAGTCCCCTTTGGGGCAGCCAAATTTGAGAACCACCACTCTAGATTTCAGATGACAGAACTATTCACCCACACCGCAGCAGATGTGACTAAACTGTCATGACAGTCTTTCCTAAACCCAGGTGTGACTTTGCAATTTTTTTCCATACATCATTGCAAATTGGAATTGACATGTGAAATGAAACCAATTTGCCATTCCTGTTCTAGATGGTCCCCTGGGCTAGAACAGAATCCAAAACCATATCCTAAGGTTTTAGCACCTAGAACGTTCTCATTAAGTGTCATTATGCCTGACATTTCCTCATTATTCTTCTATTGATCAAGGAGGAGAACACAGAACAAAACTTGGTGGCGAGTGAGCAGAGAGTAAGAAGTTTGCTAAATGCCCAAATATAGTGGTACAAAGGTGTGTTTGGTCACACGTGGGTAGGGCTGGCTGATATTCTGTTTTCATTATATGTTCATTAGACATGAACAGACAAATCTACCAGGCAAAAACAAAAAACATAAAACCATAAAAGTTTTCATTTCATGACAGGCCCTTTTTGAAGGGTATTTGTTCACCTTTATGCTAGCATCTACGGTTAAGATGTATCTCACTCAATAGGTATGAAGCAAATAGTTATTTTCTAAGAGCAGAGATTAATGTCAAGTTTTAGTGAAGTTAGGCAGATCTTCAAGTGGAAAGTCAAATGAAATAGTTTCAAGAGTAAGAGTTCCTATTTAGCACCCAAAGTTTTAAGAAATGATACCTGCTGAGGTAAATATAGATTAAACAACAAATATATTTTGTAAGAAAATTTGAACACAATTTTCCTTGAATTTGGTGGTTGAATAAAACATGAAATTTGATCTATTTATTTTGATAATTTAAGGTAAACTGTTAATATACACATGTGTATGTGTGTTTGTGTGTGTGTGTGTGAGAGAGAGAGAGAGAGAGAGAAAGAGAAAGAAAGAGTAATTTGTTTTTGGAAACAAAATGGCCAATACAAATATGGAAAGCTGCATACCTCATCAGTTACCTGGTAATCATCATAACAACAAAGTCACCAGATGGGCAAAAGCTAAAAAGATGAAAATAGCAAGTTTGGAGAGGAGATAGAATAACAGAATCTCTCATACTCTCTGTTAGGGCAAGTGGGGCTGTAGATTGGATCAACTACTTTGGAAAAATAGTTTGACATTATCTAGCAAAGGTAAAGATGTACATAACCCTATACCCCAGCAATTGTACTCCTAGAGATTTCCCCTGGAGAAATGTGATTTCATGTATCAAGAGACATAAACAAAAATGCTTATAGCAGCACTGTTTGTAATAGTCCCAGTGGAAACAATGCAAATGCTTGTCAGGTATGGAATGAATAAATAACTGTGATATGTTTACAAGTGGACTATCATACAGCAATAACATGGATAACCTACTTCTACACATAATAACATGGATGACTCTCACAAATGTAATGTTGAGTAAAGACAAAATCCTCCTTCCTTTCACACAAATGTTAAAACAGATGAAACTAAGCACATGTGTAGGGATACATACCTCAGTGATAAAACTGTAAAGTAAAGCAAGGAAATAATGATCAAGAATGTCAGCAGAGTAGTTAGGGAAAAGCAAGTTGGTTTTATCATTAAGGAGAGGCATGCAGTGGGTTAGAGAAGGCACCTAGGCTACTGATAACATTCATTTCCCAACCCAGGTAGTAAACACATATGTAACATTCACTTTATACTTGTTCGTAATACACTTTAGTGAAGTTTTCTGGATGTATATTTCACAAAAAAATAATTTTTTTCTAAACTTGCTATTTTCTGTATGACTTGTGTATTAATATGTTAATTGAAGTTAAACAAGAACAAAAAATGTTTTTTGAAGCCCATAAAATGGAGAGAAATACTCAAGAATAGGTTTTGGAAGGTACCAGCAACAGGGCGGTTCCAGGGTTCACAACCCTTACGAACCCTATCCTTAGGGTGTAGTTACGGGATAATTTGTTCAACCTCTTATATCCTGGATCTCTCTATTGAAAATCCCAGTTCCTGGAAGAGAGGATAGGATTGGCCTGGTCATATTCCGTGTAGGTCGCATGTCCTGATTTACCCGAGCCACGTGGAGTCAGAGAGGGGTCATTCTTCAAAGATCAGGGAGTGAGAGGGAAGGAAGCCTGCATGGATGAAAATAACCTACAATCTGGACACAGTCAAAGCCAACAAACAGAAAACACCAAGATCCAAGAAGGCATGCAGGTAAGAATCACTGACAAAGTCAAGACTGTTCCTGAAGAATTCATCCCACAGAAGGGCGGCAGTTAACTTGCTGCATTCTGTTGACCTTTGCATTCTAGGACTGGAGTACATAACTAATGTAAAAGAGTGAACAATGACATATGGATTACATTCTTCCCATGGTGCCTTAACTCGCCATATTCCCTGTCTGGGAAATGTGTGCCAACCCCAAATGGTCACTCTGATCACCTCTCCTGTTCAGAAAACTAGACTTCAACCATCCTTTATGATCTCTTCTCTTGTGAACTTTATCGTGGTCAGAGTCACAGCAAAGAGCTGAAAGTGGATTAAGAAAGGCCAAGAATCAGTGCTCCTGTTTGCTGGGACCAGGAGGCAGAGGACTAGCCTGTCATTCACAGGTCTTCAACTTCTTCCTAGCTTCATCTGTAAATTGGGGAAGTGGGTGGGGTGGTGGGAAGAAGGCAATATTGCCAGGCCAGCAGGAATCTTGACTCTCTTGGTTACTTATCCTGTACCAAGATAATTTTTGAAAGTACAGACTTGTGTGTGGAAACGTATCCTTCCCACAGCTCAACCTCAGCTTTGAAATGGTTTTCAGCAGAAAGACGGGAAACACACAGGTAAACAGTACCTTTCTGAAGCACAATGAGTGGCCTCTGCTACAGAGACCAATTTGGAAACAGCCACATAATTCAATTTAAATTAAGCATGATTATCTTTTTTTTTTTTTTTTTTTTTTTTTGAGACAGATTCTTGCTCTGTCACCCAGGCTGGAGTGCAGTGGCACGATCTCAGCTCACTGCAACCTCCACCTTCCGGGTTCAAGCGATTCTCCTGTCTCAGCCTCCCAAGTAGCTGGGACTACAGGCATGTGCCACCACGACCGGCTAATTTTTGTATTTTTAGTAGAGAATTACAGGCGTGAGCCACCGCACCTGGCCACATGAATATCTTTATTCATGAGCCTGGATCCCTAAGAATGAGGGTGCCTGTGACTACTCTTATTTCGTTCAGCAATCACGTTCATCACACAACACTCAAAGACATATTTGGTGCGCAGTTCACACCTATTCCTCTGGAGCTTTGAGCAGTTAATAAACATTAGCTCGTTAGCATTAATTAAAAAGCATCTTATTACAGCAGGATCCAGAGTTACCACCTAGCCACTCTAAACACCAGAGATTGGCTTGACTTTTAGCAAAGCCTCTTCTATTGATGGCTTCTGTGGGTGTAGCTAACATCCGCCATCCCCCATCTGATCTCATTATTTCAGATCCTTGCATGCTGGCTGGCTTTGCCTTCTCTCTCTCCTCGATCCTCCCTTTACATAAGTGCGATTGTTTCGTTGCTTCCTTCCTCGGAGACCGGGTTTTGTCCGGGCTTGGCTCGGCTTGCGTGTTTAAGGACGAACGCCTAGGCCTCTGGGCAAGGGTCTAGAGCTCCCGCAGCCCTTCATCGGGTGACCTCCTCCTGTCGGGGCCATTTGTCTTGAGGGCCTGTCTTGAAGGCTCTGAACAGGACGCTCCAAGTGGGGCCCTAGCGCTTGGCAGACAAGCCCCTGGATTGTTGCTAAAGACCCCCAGGTCGCTTTGGGGCGGAGCGCGCCTTTCATGAATCCGGGAGCCTGGGATGCGCATGGCGAGGAGGGGGGAAACGTGCTGGGGAGAAGGCAGGCCTTGATGTATGTCCCGGTGGACAAAAGCTGCTAGTGTCAGCTTGATTTGCAAGATCAACATTCATGAGTTTCACCGCTTAGAAAGGGGGATTATCTGCAAACCGGAGACTGAATGGAAGCCATAAATAAGTGATTTCACACTACCAAGCAGGAATAATATTCTCCCTCCTAAATTATTCTGAACAGCATGTTCGGCCCCTTCCAGGTTCCCACCGCTAGCTAGCCCTCAGGGGTGGTGTGCGCAAACGGTGGACCTTTCGGCGCCTAAGAGACCGGGTGCTGAGCCCGGGAGCAGCGCCCGCTTTACTTCCGAAGATCCACTCCGGGTTTTGCCTAGCACTGCTCCGGGAACCCATTCCAGACGCAGGTAACGCCAGGCAACGTTTTCCTTCTCACCCGCCCACAGCCAGCCCCTAGCCGCCGGCGTTCCCAGGCCCAACACAGCACCGATGCACGTTTCAAAATGTGTTCGCATATGCAGCCTCCATCAAAGACATTGGGAGGGTCTTTCATCCTTTCAGCTGCCTAAGTAGGGACATGCTCCTAGCTACCCTCGTTTGTGGCTGGGTTTATTCTGGAATGAAAATGTACCTCTGGATGCAAAAAGGAAGGGTGGAAGGTTTTTTTCCCTACTCCTTGCACCCGATTTCTCATTTTGCCTCGCCCTCATCCTCATCCTTTGTTTACGCCAGGCTGTGTTAACCCTATGAGGACCCCCGTGGCTTGCTCTTTTCTTTCTTCCTTACGGTTGTCATCGGGTTTGTAGCCAGACTTCTTCGGGCTGTCACGTACCCCTTGCTTTTCCTGGAAGTGGTTTTGTTGTAGGACAGCCACAGGTGGACCTTACCAAGCTTTGAAGGGCGGGGACGGGGGAAGGCAAAACCCGGGAAGGCTCTGGCTGTTGCCAGAGGACGGGGCGGAGCAACCACAGTCACTGTGGTTATTATGTCCAGCCTCCTGGGACCTCCACTTAGCTTGGCTGGCACCCTGCCCCCGCCCGCACCTCCTCAGCTGCCGATGTCGGGAGGCAGCCCTCCCTGAAGGGCTGAGGGCAGGACCCTGGCGAGCGGAAGTGAAGGGTTTAAGAGCCATCCCGCTATAGAATGGTGCCCTAATGTTTTAATGGCAAATTACCCAGCAAGCACCTATTTTTAAAACTTTCACCCCTTTTCCTTGGGAGCCCCCCACCACCCACCCACTGTTTTGGAAAATTTAAGCCTTTCAAGAAAACACGTGTGTGTTTGCGTGCGCATGAGCACGAGAAAGAGAGAGAGAAGAGATAGTTGCTGAGGTAAGGTGAGAGATGGAGGGGAGGGGAAGGAGTTGAGCATCATGAAGTAGTATAGGAGGAAGCTTTGTTCCTGGAGGATTGATTTTGTGAGGGAAGGCAGAACCAGACAACAAGGAGAATTTAGATAATATGTCTGTACTCCGAAAGGTTAGGGTCTACAACAGTCATCTAAGGCAGTGACAGACAAGGGTCTGCACATTGAAACCACAGGGTGTCAACACGGCACAGAAAAGAGTGCAATGTAGAGCGCTGCCTTTTGGCTGGGCAAGGCATGAAGCATTCCTGAGAAAGGTCTATACTATGAAGCCAGCTCACTGTAGGCTTGGGACTCACTGATCAGCTTTGGCTCTCCGTGGAGACTCAGGTGTTGCTGAATGAACCTAAGATACTGTGGAGAAGGCTGCTAGTCTCCAAAGCTCATGGAAAGTGTTTCTTTCTGACCAACTGCAAAAGAGTAGATACATACTGTGCTAACCTTTGTGATGAAAAGGAAAAATGGGAGAAATACATGTACCTGCATATCTTTCAAAAAAAGAGAAATATAGGAGGAATAAACCAGTAAAGAATGAAGTGAGATGAAGCAGGTCACCTAACAAGAAGGTGGGAAACAGGGTGGAAGGAATATGAGAGGGAGAAACACTTCTATGGTATAGCTCTTTGTATTATTTTTAATTTGGGGAAGTTTATTAATGTTCTATTTATTTAAAAGATTAAACCGACAAGGATGGGAAGGGAGAAAAAACTAAAAACCAAACTGAAAAAAATAAACCCAATTGTATTTCAAATGAATAACCACACTGAAAGGGGGGAAAAAGAAATCTAAGTAGTTTATGAATGCAGGTTAGACCATATTCCATTAGACTTAGGTAGCGTGGGAGTTGGGGAGGACTTAAAGAAACACAAAACTCTTTTTACTGGGTTTGTTTTTGTAGTAGCATGGACAAAGAAGGATTCTGAAATGATTTTAGGTATTTCATAGTATTGAGCAAATCAGTGAATACACTGATGTTGACAGCCAGGGTTCTCACTGTAGAGAAGAAAGTTACAAATATAGAAAGAGAAGAGCTGGATGTAACAAGAATGGATTGCAATTGGAGGTATTGCTGTGGACTCATAATTTCTGAAATGTGTATATATGCATGTGTATGCATTAATGTGATATATATATCTATATATATTTAAATAGATAGATAGATAGATATCTCCTGGCTTTGCCCACTGAAGCAGAAATCTTGGTAGCAGCCATCCCTAACAGCCACACCTTGCTTTTGAACATAGTATTCTAACTAAGAGGAACAAGGGATCCTTAGAGAAAAAATGTTTCCAGGGCAGAGGCAGGAAATATGCAAGATAAGCCTGGAACTTTTTTTTTAATCGAGATGAAACTCACATAACAAAATCAATCATGTTAAAGTGTATAATCCTGTGGCATTTAGTACATTCCCAGGGTTGTGCAACCACCTCCTCTATTTAGTGAGAGCCTGAAATATCTTGTTATTCCAGGATGTAAGGAAGTGTACAAAACATACTAGGGGCATATTATGAGGACAGAGGAACCAGGCTGGAGCAGCTTCCCCTGCCCATGTCTGGGACAGTTTGAACACCAAAATAATTATTGGTAGTAACAAATTATAAACCATTGAAAAAGAAAAGTATATAGAATCCATTCTATATACTCATAAGCATAGAAATAAATAAGTAAATGTATGAGAAGGATGGCTCTTTTTACAGTAGAATACTGTTATAAACAGAATCGTGTCCTCCTAAAATGCATATGTTAAATCTATAACCCCTAATGTGACTGTATTTGGAGAGAGGGCCTTTAAGGAGGTAAGTAGGGTTAAATGGGGTCAATAGGGTGGGGCCCACATCCAATAAAACTAGTATCCTCAAAGGAAGAGGAAGAGACACCTGGGGCATGTACACAGATAAAGACCAGTGAGGGCACAGCAAGAAAGATGTCATTTACAAACTAAAGAGAGAGGTTCAAGAAAAACCTACTGGGCTGGCACCTTGATCTTGGATGTCCAGCCTCTGAACTGTGAGAAATAAATGTCTGATGCTGAAGCCACCCAGTATGTGGTATTTTGTTATGGCAGCCTGAGCAGGCTAATACAAATACCTAGTGTCAACTGGTAGATGTGGCAGGAGAGCTGGAGTTGGGGAAAAAAATTATTTTACCACCATTGTGTACTTAAGATTGTTTGTGACAAGAGTCACCCAATGTTCAATCTAGATAAAATTTTGGTGATGAATGAGCAATTTACATGTTCTTAAAGTGTCTCCCCATGGATTGCCTTTTGGTTGCAAGTGAAAAAAATAGTAATTATACAGTAGAGAAATCAGATACCCCTTTGACTAGTGATTGAAACAAACATCACCAATAAAGGACAGACAGACATCATGTGCTTCTGGATATGATGGCCTAAAGAGGAGATACTACTACTTTTGTACTATTTAACTGGAAATGCATAGCCTGAATTTAATAATGAGGAAGCATTATAGAAACCCCAAACAAGGAACATTACATCTTACAAACAGGAACTGTTTTTTTAAATGTCAGTATCATAAAGAAGAAAAAAAATCTAAAGAGATATGTTAACTATGATATATGAATTTAGACTGAATCCTGTACTGAAAAAAATTACTGGGTCTGGTAGGCAGCCACTAAAATGGTCCCACTTCCTGATATTTGCCCCTTTGTATGATCATTTCTCTTCAATGTGGGCTGAACTAACGACTTACTGACTTGCTTTTAACGAATAGAAGATAGCAGAAGTAATAGAATGTCACTTCAGATATAAGGTTACAGAGAATTGCTGGAAGTTTCCATTTGTGGGGCTTGTTCCCTCACTTATTCTAAGGTACTAGTTGCCATGCTGTGAGCAGCCCTAAAGAAAGGACCATGGGGTGAAGAGATGACAGAAACTCCTGGTCAACAGCCAGTGAAGCACTGAATCCTGCCAACAACCACATAAGTGAGCAGGAAAGTGGATCCTCCCCATATTGAGCCTTCAGATGAGACCACAGCCGTAGCCTACACATTGATTATAACCTGGTCAAAGGACCCAGCCAGGCCACACGCAGATACCTGACATACAGAAACTGAGATCATAAATGTTTGCCATTTTCAACTGCTAAGTTTTGGAGTAATTTGTTATGCAGCTATAGATAACTAACATACCATGTTCCTTGACAAAATTGGAAGCTGGATAGTAGATTATATTAAAGTATTATATCAATGTTAAATTTCCTGAAGTTGGTAATCTTACTCTGGATATGTAACACTATAAGATGGTATTCTTATTCTTAGGAAATATACACTGCACATTGATAAATTAGGTACAGGGACATAGTATTTCCAACTTTCAAATATGTATTATCTGTCTCAAATGTTATATACTTAGATAGATATTTGAGATATATGTAAATATAAATACATTTATATATATACATAGAGAAGAGAGAAAGGGGAGAAGAAAGAGAAAGGGGATGGAAAGAAGGGAGGAAGGGATAAGAAAGGAAGAGAGACAGCACAAGCACCAATGATAAAGTACAGCACAGTGTATGGATGAGTGTTCTCTGTACTATTCTTATACCTTTTCTGTATATTTGAAATTATTTCTAAATACTTTTTTTTTTTTTTTTTTTTTTGAGACGGAGTTTTGCTCTTGTTGTCCAGGCTGGAGTGCAATGGTGCAATCTAAGCTCACTGCAACTTCCGCCTCCCAGGTTCAAGTGATTCTCCTGCCTCAGCCTCCCAAGTAACTGGGATTACAGGCATGTGCCACCACGCCCAGCTAATTTTGTATTTTTAGTAGAGACGAGGTTTCTCTATGTTGGTCATGCTGGTCTCGAACTCCTGACCTCAGGCGATCTGCCCATTTCGGCCTCCCAATGTGCTGGGATTACAGGCGTGAGCCACCATGCCCGGCTCTAAATAAGTTTTTTTTTTAAAAAAAGGATCAGACTTTGATATATCTTTAACAAGACATTTACAAATAATAATTCCATGCCTTTAAGTTATCAATGTAAAATGACACGTAACACTCCATTTTCACCCTTATTTCAGGTGTATCTTATAGGATTTGTTTTTAATTCTTTACACAACATTAAGAGAAACAAAACTCCAGACAGAATCTTGTTTCTATGAATCTCCTATATTTTGCCCATTTATTTTCTTCATTTCTCAGGTGTCTGTTTTGTAATTGTACTCTTAGGAGCTAGCATTCTTAGCAACTTTGAGAGAGCTATTCATTCTAGGCTTTTTCTTTAACAACTTTATTAAGATACAATTAATGTACCATAAAATTTATCTTTTTAAATAGATACATACTGTGTACAATTTAAAGTGTACAATTCAGTGATTTTTTTTTTTAGTATATTCACCAAGTTGTATAACCATCACCACTCTCTAATTTTGGAACATTTTTATCACTCTACCAAAAAACCTCATCTGAACCTGTTAAGCAGTCACTCCCTGTTCTCTGCTCTCTCCAACCCCTGGGGATCACTAGTCTGTTTTCTGTTTGTACGGATTTGTCCATTCTGAATATTTTATATGAACAGAGTCATGTAATATGTCATCTTTTGAGTATGACTTCTTTCACTTAGCATAATGTTTTCAGACTTCATCTGTGTAGAGTATGTGTCAGTAGATAATTCCTTTTCCTTGTTCAGTAACATTACCTTGTATGGATATAACAATTTGTTCATTCATCAAGTGATAGACATTTAAATTGTTCCCACTTTTTGGCTATTGTGAGTAATGCCACTATAAGCACTCATGTACAAGTTTTTGGGAGGACATATGTTTTCAGTTATTTTCAGTATATACATGTGAGTGAAATTTCTGGGTCACATAGTAACTTTATCTTCAATATTTTTAAATTCTTGCCAGGGTTTAATGTACTTTCAAGTTATGTTATTTTTTCTAGCAGTGCCTTGGCCCATTTTATAGCATTGCTGTCCTATGTATATATGTTTGCCTAAATTTCTCTTCATGGATTTATGGTAAGTATACTTCATTGTGAATTAAAATGGTTTACAAACAAAGACCCCACAGGTACTAGCACGTCCTTCCTCATCAATGAATCCCATTGCAGCCCACCCTTGTTTTCTCTTCTAACAAATGACTGTTTAGACTCTGCAAACCATTCAGGCGCTTATATTTCCTGCCTAGGAATATTTAAACATTTTAAATATTTCAAGTGCATGTCTTTTATTTCCCACAAAACCATGAGGTCTTAGAAAGCCAGGTCCATGTATTATCTTTCTTTCATGTCTTTCACCACCCTTAGTCAAATATGTAAGTTAATTAGATGCTGAATGCTAAGTAAGGACTATCTGTTATACTTATTTAATGTCCTTCATAGCACTTAGCTGAGGAATGGTATCTAGAAGGTGTTTATTTAATTCTAAATAAATGGATTTTAAGTTCCTAAGACTTTACCCTAAAATTATTTTTATTTTTGGGTTTCTTAGCATGACTCCCATTTGACAAATATAGGTATGGCAACCAGCATGTTCCCTCCCCCGGTACCCAGAAAAGATGTTCATTTCTCTACAAAGACGCTGCCAACACATTAAATACCAGTCTTCTAGTATGTTTGGAGGGGAAAAGAGAGAGAAATGGGCAAGGCACTTCCCTCTTTTCTCCTGCTCCATAGCAACTTCTCTGAGGCGGATCTGCCCCCTCTTTTCTCAACTTTTTCTCATGGTATCATTTCTCAGCAAGATTTTCACCATTTTGCTGGGAACCAAGAAAGAGAAGAGGGAAAATACTAAATAAAAGTGGTATTCTGGAGACCTAAAAACATGGACTTCAGCTCTAACACTACCATGACAAATGAGCTCTCATATATCCCCTTTCCTTTTCCCACCTGTTTCAAACCAAGACATCTTGTCTTGCTATCTAGAAAAAAAAAAAAACTTGCTTGAAAAATTATTTGTTGTGGTATATCCTAGTTAATGATTATTCAGGTTACTCAAGCCTTACCCACATACACAATACCTGGCTCATCGTTTTTAAAGAACTAGAATACATAACATACTCAATACCACAGCTATCCTGACATAATTTAAGCCCATCTTGATGATTCAAAGTATTTTAGGATTTCCATGACATTTAATTATTTCAGTGCATATGTGCAAGAGTGCCAAAGAACAGAGCCTTGTGGGGAGAGGAATTCCAGATCACAGAAGAATTCCCATATTCAAACATGATGTCCATTGTACATTCCTTGCTCATCATGAAGAATAGAACAATGACAAGGACCAAGCGAAATCAGAAGGTGGGAATGGGACAGCTCTGACAATCGCCATCTTTTTTTTTTTTTTTTTGACAAAGTCTTGCTCTGTCGCCCAGGCTGGAGTGCGGTGGCATGATCTCGGCTCACAGCAACCTCCGCCTCCCGGGTTCAAGTGATTCTCCTGCCTCAGGCTCCCAAGTAGCTGGGTTTACAGGCACGCGCCACCACACCTGGCTAATTTTGCATTTTTAATAGAGACGAGGTTTCGCCATGTTGACCATGGCTGGTCTTGAACACCTGACATCAGGTGATCCACCGGCCTCTGCCTCCCAAAGTGCTGGGATTACAAGCGTGAGCCACCGCGCCCAGCCCACAGTCACCGTATTTAAAAGTCGTACCTTTCTTATCATGGAGTTCCCAGTTCTCCCTGTAATGAGGTTTCTTTCTGTTCAAAAATAAAATAAAATAAAATAAATTAGTGAAACTTGGTTTGTTTGTTGAAACAAAATACAGGGAAAAAGCATAAGACAGTTTTCTCTGGGTTTTGCGATTTATATTCAAAAAGTTATTCTTCACATTTACCTTTGCAAAGATCCTTCTATTTGAATCACTCACCTATCTTTAGAATTGTGCCATAGCTTGTCAAGCTTCAACTGCACATTCCTCAGTCTAACAAAGGGGCGATTTGTTTCAAGGGTTCCTCCCCTAGTGGAATGATTATTTAGACAGAAGTTGTCCCCCTGAGTGTCTCAAGAAATTTGAAACATAAAGACTATTACAAGGTTGAACTTTGTCTTCAATCAGCTATAAACGTTCTTTGTTCCTCTTCCACATGCAAACTGTTTACATGTCAGTAATTTTTTTATTTTTATTTTTAAAGGGACTATGAGAATGTATCTATGTGTTAAGACTGGATTTGAATTCCTTACTCATTAAAAACCCTTTTTTTTTAAGTAATCTACCATTCAATAAATTGAACAGCCACATTCTTGAATGCATTTGGCTACTGAAGTCATTAGACAATGGAAGCATTTAGGCCAGGTTTGCAAACCTTATCTGCATGGTTCATTCTCTTGCTGCATTCAGATCTCTGTCGAGATGTCACGTGCTTTGAGAAGCCTTCCTTGATCATCCTCTCTAAACTAATTATCCTCACCACACTTTATTTTCTTATTCCGCTTGATTGTTCTTTCTAGTGCTTATCGCTTTCTAATATAATAGCATATACGCAGCCTGAACAACAAAGCAAGACCCCAGCTCCACAAAAAAATAGAAAAAACTAGCCAAGTATGGTGGTGCATGACTGTAGTCCCAGATACTTGGGAGGCTGAGATGGGAGGATGCTTGAGTCCAGGAGGTGAAGGCTGCAGTGAATCATGATCACACCATGTACTCCATCCTGAACAACAGAGTGAGACCCTGCCTCAAAAAAAAAGGTATGTTTTATTTGTCATCTTTATCTTCCAGAATGGAAACTTCCTAAAAATAGAAATTTATTTTGCTTGTTGCCGATCCCTGGAGCCTAGCACTTAGTAGATGCTCAATTAATTTTTTTTTTTGAGACAGAGTCTCGCTCTGTTGCCCAGGTTGGAGTACAGTGGCACAATCTTGGCTCACTGCAACCTCTGCCTCTCGAGTTCAAGTGATTCTCCTGCCTCAGCCTCCCGAGTAGCTGGGATTACAGGCATGTGCCACCATGCCTGACTGATTTTTGTATTTTTAGTAGAGACAGGGTTTCACCATGTTGGCCAGGCTGGTCTCAAACTCCTGACCTCAAATGATCTGCCCACCTCGACCTCCCAAAGTGCTGGGATTACAGGAATAAGCCACCGTGCCCAGCCAATAAACATTTGTTGAATGAATGAATAATTATTTCAGTCTTATTAATTAACCTATATTTCAGAAATTTCTAGTTGATGCTAGAAGCAGCAATTTCTTTTTTAAACACCACAGAGTTTAATTGAAAACAATGTGCTGGCTAGTAGAAAGGGTTCAAGAAACAGGCTGAATCCTCCAGGCACTAAAATCTAATACATGACATGTGATAGATCTACCTATCAATATGATCAATAGCAAAACCAGAAGCCATTTTCCAAATACTGCATGATAATTACAGGTTAGTCCTACACAATGTAAGAATTCAGAAGATTTTTTTTTTAAATTGAGGTAGTCAGGAAAGGTTTCCTGGAGGCAGGGTTGAATTGCATCTTGAAAGGGTGCAAAAGTTGACTAACTGCAAAGTTAGGGGAACAGCTCACATAGGACTACACTCTTCTGAAATCAACTGTGAGTTCAAGGTGTTCCCAAAACCACCCTTGGTTTTGATAACTCATTAGAAAGACTCTCAGATGTCACTGAAAGCTATTTTATACTCATGGTTACGGCTTATTACAAGGAAAAGATGCAGATTAAAATTAGCCAAGGGAAGAAGTAAGTCATAGGGCAGAGTCAAGGAAAGGTAGCTGAAAGTGGAGTTTCTAATTATTCTCTCCCCATGGAGTAAGGAAAGCGCTATTTCAAAGCATTGATGTGTGACAATGTGCATGGAGTATTGCCAACAAGGGAAGCTTGCTAAGCCTTGATATCCAGAATTCTCACTGGGGCTCCATCACGTAGGCACAGTCAACTGCCCACATGATTTTTCTCAACGTTTAGCCCCACAGGAAGTCAAGCTGATACTACACAACCCAAAACTCCCACCCTAAATCACAGTGTTGTTGTGGCTCAGGGCTCCTACCTTAAAACACATGGTCACTACATGGCTGACCCAAGACACCCAGACAAACAAAGACACTCCTATCCAGCATGATAATTCAAGGACTTAGAGATTACCTCCCACAATCTGTCTTCGGGCTGGGTTAAATTCTTTACTACACAGGGAAAGAGTTTAGATAAACCAATGATCAGAACAATAGTAAATTACCCAATAATAAATGATCAATAAGCCTGTGACTATATTGTTCCAGGATAATTCTGTCAGAATTTGTCAGTTTTACACATAATTTTTATAAAAATAATTGCTTTTGAGAAATGAAGGTGGGTATTCAGAGTGAGCATGTATGAAGGAATCAAATTGTTTGACAGATTGTTTACATTTTCCAAATAACGTCTCCAATCCTCTAACGTTGTCTCAAAGATTTAGTAAATGGGAATACTTCATTGATTATTTTTTGTAATTGAATATGATTTTCTTGATTTCTCAGATGAATCAAGCACTAAACTAGAAATGAATCCTATGGCAGTTATCTATTGCTGTGTAACAAACCACTCCATAATTTAATGGCTTAAAACAACCAAGTATCTCATTTGCTTATGATTCTCTGGGTCAGTGCTTTGGGCTAGGCTCAGGTAGATGGTTTGATATGGTTTGGCTGTGTCCCCACCCAAATCTCATCTTGAATTCCCATGTGTTGTGGGAGGGACCTGGTGGGAGGTAATTGAATCATGGGGGCAAGTCTTTCCTGTGCTTTTCTCGTGATAGTGAATAAGTCTTACAAGATTCAGTGGTTCTATAAAGAGGAGTTCCCCTGCACAAGCTCTCTCTTTGCCTGCCACCATCCATGTAAGACATGACTTGCTCCTCCTTGCCTTCTGCCATGATTGTGAGGCCTCCCCAGCCATGTGGAACTGTAAGTCGATTCAACCTCTTTCTTTTGGAAATTGCCAGTCTTGGGCATGTCTTTATCAGCGCACGAAAACAGACTAATACATGGTTCCGCTGCTTTAGCCTGAGGTCACTTATGCAGCTGCAGCCATCTGTGACTTGACAGGGGCTGGGTGGTCTAAGAAGGCCTCACTCACATTACTGGTGGTTGGTGACATTAATCAGGGTGCCTCAGTTCTCCTCCATCTGGTCCCCCCAGCAGACCAGCTCAGACTTGTTCATACAGGGCAATATCCAAGAGGGTGAGAGAAGAAGCTACAGGCCTCTGGAAGCCAAGACGAAGAAGTCTCACAACTTCACTTCCAATGCATTCTGTTAGCCAATGCAATCTTCAAGACCAGTCTAGATTTAAGAGCAGGGGAAACAAACTTCACCTCTTGATAGGAGTAGCTACAAAGATTATGTAGCCATTAAAAAATGTCACAAGTCCTAAACACAACTTCTTTCTCTTCATTCTTCATTACAGCTTTGTAAGTAGATGGCTAGGCCCTCCCTTCCCTATAAAAAGATGAGTGTTAATCCTGCATAAGTAGAAGACAACATTGGTTTGACTTCTCTAAGTTGTCATTTAAAAACATTTTCAAAAGCATTCGAATGACTGTTTAATTTGTAGTGTTATTTTCTGAGTTGTTACCAATTGGTAAAAGGTTATTTTTCTTTTCTTCTTCTTCTTTTTTTTCAAAATTTGGTATTTTACTCAGGCAGAGTTTTCCATGGTAGAGAAACTTGCATCTTTTAGATCTTTTATAAAACAACAACTCATCCTGTCCGTAATGAACACACCCACCTTCAGAGCCTGGCTAATGGGGCTGCCCTGAAATGCTGAACACCTGTGGGGAGGCCACTGCCCTGGAGAACAGGCTTCTGAAAGTAATCCCCTTCCCTGTGGGAAAGGCTTCCTGGAAACAACTGGAGCCACTCTATAGAGAAAAAATATTTAATAGATGTTGCAGCTGGGCTGTCAGAGGAGCTTAATTCCAAAGGAAGGAGAAGTGACTTGAGGATGAAATAGATGCACAGAGTTAAGTGAGGTGCTGGGTTGTGCTGTGGCTTTTACCAAGGCTTTGTGCACTGCGATTTCCCCCAGTGCCTTGAGACTTGCATTTCTGGAGAAGTAAAAATTAGTCACTCATAGAACAGAACAAAAATTTCAAATAGTGTAACTTGTCACCAGTGATCTTTATCAATGCAGACCTGAGTCTTATAACAAAATGCTTTATTCCCTCTGTGGTTATTAAAATTTCATTGCTCCAAATGACACTTCCCTTTTCTGGCTCCCCTGGGGAATCAACTGTATTTGACTTCATGGTCAGTGGTCAGCTGGATGGCTATGTTTTCTGATGTCTACTTACTCAGATTTCTCTTTCCTGCTGCCTGAAAGCAAGGCTCAATCTGCCCTGGTGCAGAGGAAGTGATTAGGAATGTAGAGGAATCACCCTGCTCATATCAGCAGTGAAATATTTTCCAGGAATTGACCTTGGAGTTTCTGCCAGTTGGAAACCATGGTAACCACTGCTTGCCCCTGGAAAATTATTTCTCCTCACAGCATCCCTGTCAATCAGCACATGCTTCCTCCAACCTTCAAAGCTGTGATCCTTAAAAAGGATATCGCAGCTAAAACCTATGATTCAAAAATGTGGATGACCCTTGGTGTTTGAGACCCAGGGAGGCACAAGTGCTTCGTGCTCCAACTCAGAGGCCTTAGGCAAATAATAGTAGCTAGTATTTATATGGGACTGCATATCCACCTAGAACTTTTAAAATAATTTTATACATGCTGTATTAGATCATTTAATGCTTACAATCTCCTAAAAGAGGTGTGATTTTCTTCATTTTGCATGTGAGGAAGCACGGCACACAGATGAGAACACTGACATGGGATCAGTGAGGCAGGCTAACTAACCCAGGCAGCCTGCTCGGGAATCCATGTAAAAATCACTGTTTTGCCTATCATTAAAGAGAGTAAACCATTTCTGGGTGGAGAGGAGATAGCAACCCTTTGCCAATGAGTTTTCCCTTTTGGAACATATCACTCCTTGCCACCTCATCATCCTGGCTGTTAAGACCCTTGTATTCATCTGGGTCTAAACAGAAAAACAAACAAACAAAAAAAACACTTCAAGTATTTATAAAAGAAGAAATTTACTACAAAGCCATTGGTTACCCAGGTGATAGAGGAGTTGAAAGCCAAATATGGGATGACAAAATAACCTAAAACTAGTGACAGCAGGCTACGAAGACAGAGGAAAGGGGTAGAGTTTCAGGACCCCAGTCGCTGATGTCACCTAGCTAAACCTGGAACCACAGCAATATCTTCTGAAGGCACCTGGAGCCACAAAAGAGTCTCTCAACTCCTTCTTTCCAGTTTATTATCCACACTGCTGCCAGGTTGGCCCTTCTAATCTCAGATCTAATCCTGTCATGTCCTGACGCCATAGTGTACAAACATCTGATACTTCTGCCCCATCAGAGAGCGCCTTATACTACAGAATCTCTGAACCCTACAATGGCTCCCAAACACATTGTACGTTTTTCCACTCTTTGTCTCTGATCTGTTTGTCCACTCATTCTCAAATGCTGCATTAGCCAGAGTACCAACTGGGATAAGGTAGCACACCCAAAATGACGTCTAAAGGGATTTATGTATAAAGGGAAACTTTCACAGGAGGGGGAATGCAGGGAGCAGAACCTCAAAGGCTGATGCAGTAACATAGGGTCAGCCACAGTGGAGACATTACCACTCATGTGCTGGAAGGGAAGAGGGGAGAATATTTACTGGGACTCAAAAAGAGAGGTTCCTGTAGAGTCACTTTGAGAGGAGCCATGTCCTTTGATTTAGAAACAGCCTGCCTGAAGCAACTTCTCAGCAATGAAACCAGGGGAATAAAATATCCTGACCTCACTCTCCTCTTCCACCAATTGCCTGTTTGGGCTCCCCGTTCACCATCATAACTTAAAGCCAAAGGGTTCAAGAACCTGTCGATATGATTCATTCAGGTCAGAAGTGTGGGATCTGGAAGGGCAAACAGGATGTCTAGCACACATGCCTTTTCCTGACATTTCCACTGCACATTTCTGCCATCCATTCTGGAAGACAAAGCCCACATGTTACCTCTTAGTGCTACCTCCAGCTCTCCCTAGCTAAGACAGTTACTCGTGTCTCCCATAGTCTTTCTCACCTCTTGTGTCTGCATTATAGATGGTGTACATTCGGGGTATGTTCATCTCCCTGTTTATTAGACAATGAGTGCCTTGAGCACATACACCATCTCTATTTATATTCACAATATCTGCACCTAATGCTAGGGCGTTTTTTGCACTGAAAAACATTGTGGTTGAAGAAATAAGTGAATGAATGAGCCATCTACAATAATTGATTCTACACAGATGACACTTTCCATTAGCTCTGAGAACAGGGCATCTTCTTTCACACAGGGGTGTCACATCTTTATACAGGTTTTTATGCACTCAGTTAAAAAAATTCTTAAGAACCAGACAACTAAATTTTTTTTCTATGTAAACCCATCCAGATTTGATTAACCATGAACATTATCCACCTTAACTGGCCATTATATTTACAGAAGAAAGGCGCCAATAAAAACTCCAATTCTTCCTAAAGAGATGTCAATGTTTCAAGACGAGATTTCCTGTCACTTCTCTTCTAGAAGCCTTAGATAACTGGGATAGGTAGAGTTTAATATGATTCTCATGTGCAATTAATAATGTTTTTTCAGACTGGGTATAGTGGCTCACGTCTGTCATCTGAGCCCTTTGGGAGGACGAGGCGGGCGGATCACCTAAGGTCAAGAGTTTTAGACCAGCCTGGTCAACATGGCGAAACCCCATCTCTATTAAAAATACAAAAATTAGCTGGGTGTGGTGGTGGGAGCCTGTAATTCCAGCTACTTGGGAGGCTGAGGCAGGAGAATCACGTGAACCCAGGAGGCGGAGGTTGCAGTGTGCCAAGATTATACCACTGTACTCCAGCCTGGGTGACAGAGCAAGACTCTGTCTCAAAAAAAAAAAAAAAAAAAAAGGATTTTTTTCAGCAAAGCCTTGTATTCAGCTCTAGCATAGGTATCTGTTCAAAGCTATTTTTTGTTTGATTTAACATTACATATCAGTAAATCAGCAAGTTAGGAGCAAGGAGATTTGTGACTACATTACAAACAAAATCTTTCTGAGGAAGAGGATTCCAACTAAGAACCTGGGTGTTCCTAGTGTCCACCAGTCAAATAAAAACTCTATTCTCTCCTTGTCACTGTGCTGATTAAGACCACTAATGAAACAAAATTATGAGTTTAATTCCAGTGTGAGGCAGGTGGTTTTGTGTTTATAGATTTGAAATGTCTGAGCTAGAAGGGGTCATAGAGGTCATCTAATTCAATTCTTTCCTTTTATAAATTGGAAATAACAACGAAAAAAAAAAAAACAAAATGAAAGTCAGAAAGGTTAAGTGACTAGCTCCTTGTCATAATTATGTCTGCAGACTGCTTTTAACCCTGGCTCATCACACAGCCCATCACTTTTGGAGAAAAAAAATTTGAAAGCACATCTCTATAATGGTGTGCATCCGATGTCTCATCATTCAGCGAGAAGGATAACACATTGCTCTGGGGAAAGATTTTAAGAGCTTACATACAATGGGAAGAGGTACCAAAGCAACATCCCGACCATGTTAATTTCTTTTTGACTCCCTTACATCTTGTTTCTTCAGTATGTCTACTGATAAAGGGGCTCATAGCCCCCACACATTGTGTTGCTTTAATGCTCTGAGAGTTCAATGGTAAGCAATGACAAACATGTGATGCCCTGGCTGTTTCCTCTGAGAGCGCATTGGGTTGAAAAAATGTTCAATCATCAGCACGCTTCCTCTTTCTTGCACCTGCTGACAAACCCCAGGAGCACCTGTCTGCTGATGGATGCTAAGATTCACAGATAATGCTTTAATCTTACTATAGCTACTAGGAAGCATGGCTACTCTATCACTCATTTTATTCATACTCTTTGCTTAAGGTGATTTTAATGAGAGAGAAGAGAGGATAGGAAGAGAGGGAGAGGGATAGAGGATTTGTATAGAAGATCTGGAAAAGGAAAGGGGGTTGTGAATTAAATATTTTATTGTCCTGGTCTGTCAGTTTTGTAATTTTGAGAATTTAAAAAAACCATTT
>NW_012103465.1:325836-347523 GCF_000951045.1 Mandrillus leucophaeus
GAACTAGGTATCTTCCTCCCCACCGCCCACCCTATAACTATTTGTATCTACTCCCTATCCACAGAGACTTCTGGTCTTTGGGTAAGGAGGAAGGAGACATTTTGAGGTAGAGGTGCCTGGGGAAGAAAGAGAGATAGGACGAAGGCCACAAAGATGACGACATGGGAAAGGCATTTTTGAGCCTGCCCACACCTGTCTTCACTCCTGTGGGACAGAGTAAGGAATTGAGGAGACTCACAAAGACGCTGGGAGGCTCTAGGCACAGGACTGGTACATCTAGGCTTGAAGTCAAGTATGATGCAGAGCTGGGGAAAGGGATGTTTTGCCCACTCCTCCCAGGATTCTGCCTTTTGGCACCCTGACCGTACAGACATCCTGTCACAGAAGACAGCCATGCTTAACACCAGGCACACAGGCAGCTACAAGGCACCTTATGAGCCCAGCAGAGAAGAACATGGGCACGTTAGTCCCAGAGGTCATGGAGATAACAGCCAATGTTCGGACTTTGCAGCAAGACTGAGGTGCTGTCATTAAACAGCTCTAGGCTCGGAGCTACTAAAAATTGGCAACTAATGGGATCACATGTATACATGGAAGCTGCTTAGTGCTTACCAAATGTTCTCTGAATGCCCCTACATTTCCCAGTTTTAACTGAAGTTGCACCATGGGACTAGTTTAAGCCAGTGAGCTGTGGGCAGAAGAAAGATGTGCAATTTCTGGGTCAAATGTGAAGAGCTGGTGTCTTTCCTCCATCTCTGTCTTCCCTTTCTGTAGGAAATCACAGAGACCAGGCATTGGAGATGAAGGGTCAGTAGATGGATAAGGCTGCTCTGCTTGAATCATGTGGGACTTAATGTGAACCCAAAATAAGCCTTTCTTGCGTTAAGCCATTTAGATTTAGGGGTTATGATAGCATACGCTGGAAATTAAACTATTACAACTGGGTGCCAGGCCTGTAAAGGCAAGACCCTCTTTTCTCTTTGGAATATAATTCCTGCCTCAATATATCTTCGGTACCCAAGAGCCACCAATTTTACCTTTCCAGAGTCTCCATTCCCATGCCACAATGTGTTAGGGACCTCATACAATAACCTCCTAAAACTATTCTCCCTACCTCTAATCTCCCCCTACCTGTAAGTCATTCTTTATCCCACGATTGGAATTATCTTTGTAAAACATTGCCTATAGTGTAAAGCACAAACCCATTAGGTACACAAAGTCACCTTGGAGGAGTCCAGGAACCAGGGTGGCAGGTAAATGGAACAGCCTCTCAGCACATGTGTCACCATTATCTCTGTGCATGTCTGCCAGTGGTCCCACTCTCTAGATTCTGAAGTGACTTCCTCGATCACTGCAAATAGCTTTCTTGAGTTCAGAGATCAGGAGTCCAAATTCTAGTTAAGTGAATCAAGACAATCTCATATTCTAACTCAATTAAATATTTAAGAAAATAACTTCAATTCCCTGTCTCTTCTTTACATGAATATTTTTCTCACTGAAACAAATTATATTTACACTTGGTATTTAAACTTACGTGTTTTTAAATAACGATTTTGGTTTTTAACCCACTCATCAAGCATTTGTCTGCATTTGAGTAGCTTCAGATCGTATGCAAAGGGGGAGGGCAACAAACAGGTTGTTTTTAAAAAATAGGTCTATATGTTTGTGTGCATGTATGTACACAGGTATGTGTATGTACATCATCCATGTGTATGTGTTCTTTAATTATTGCCATGCCAGCAATGATCTTGTTCCTCTCTGTATAATCTACTGTCCTGTCAGTGATAGTCCTTCATAAGACAGCATTTCATTAGCATATGTTTAAGAGATTACTAAAATAACTCACTGGGCTGCTTCTCACACTGCAAATGTGTGTGGCCTGCCTCTCTGTAGTGTCCCTCGTGGGGGGGCATTTATGGGCCATATCTGTACTTGTGGCTCTGCCTCTTTGTCCCCTAGAGCTTCTGATGTGCTTTTGCTCAAAATGGCTGATGGCCAGCTAAGCCAGCCCACCATTGTCCCTCCTCAGCTGCCTGTAGCCACAGCCACTTGTCATGTGGCTTAGTGTTCTACTTCAGTGCATCCTTGCACTATCCATTTGCCCCCTTTGCTTTGGCAGTAACTGGCTGTATTTTATCAATTAAATGTAGCAGGGCTTTACACAGCACTTTCCCCCCTCTGAGTCACCCTGCATGAAAGAAGGGATGAATCAGAGATGACAACACAGTTTCAGGCAGGCGCTGACTGGCACAGAACAAAGGGACCATGCCATAATTTAGGGAGGTCTCTTTTGCCTGGTGATTTGGCCCCTTGGGGACAGGCTATTTCTTGTTTCTGAGTCAGTGACAGTTATTTTGTTGAACTAGAGGTGTTCTATTCAGTCCCTGGTGACATGAAATCAATGAATCTCCAGATTTGGGGCAGGCTCTAAGGCTTGCCACATCAGAGGAAAACACTGTTTAAGGATTAATGTGATCTGGGGAACACCCAAGTCCAAACAACAGCATTGACACAGTGCCAATATGTGCTTTGGTTACCCAGCAGCATTCTGGGATCCACTGATAGCTGGGGCTCTTTGATTTCTAACCTTTGAAGGGTGGGGGGAAAAGACTTGCTGGAAAGCCTTGATTCATGCTGTGGGTGGTGGTAATAAGTTCAGGATCAAATGACCACTTCATCTTCAAAGACTCCTGAGGCCATGCAGCACTGAAGGAGACTGGGGTAGGAAGTGTTATTTTAATAGTGATTCGATCAAGGGCTCAAGTAACTTGTTCTAAGTGCCTTGTACCAAGTGGATAGTGGATCTATCTTCTTTGTATACACCCCAGAACTGTCCAGCTGGAGAAATTCCAACCCAATTCATTAGGAATTGTCCTAGGACTCAATGAAGAAGCTTCCCTCCTGAATATGGACATGCTTGTGAGCACCTCAGTAGCATGTCTTCAAACATCTGTTATGCACACCAAAGGTGTAAGCTCACATATCACATGTCCTCTCTTCCTCCTTCCACGTGCTCTTGAAGTGATGTCAGATTATTTGGAGATCCATGCTTTCCTTTCTGACTTTTGAGCAGCTAGAAGTGAACAACAGAGGTCTCAGAAAATGGTCCTGAAGTGGCATTCAGGATACCTTTTCATTCTGAGGAGATGCATCCAGGCCTTCACTGGAAGATAATTTTATTGACATAACATTTTTCAGATAAGTTGCCTTCATTCTTCATAGAAGACTCCTAGGACTTTTTAAATTCTTGATATTATGCCAGGAGGAAAACATCAGATAGATGCTTATATCTATTAACATCCCTCTTTGATCACTTGCTAATCTCCTCCTCCAGCTCAGGACTGTCTGTGGACATCAAAGAATAAGAAATAGTAAACACTGGGATCTGGTAATCCTGACCCCTGTGCACCAGGAGGACTCTGAAGAATTTGGAATGAATTTGATAAATGTTCTTTCTCCTTCTTTTTCTAATTTCATTACTTTAAGAAAGCAACTATTAGGCCGGGCGCGGTGGCTCACGCCTGTAATCCCAGCACTTTGGGAGGCTGAGATGGGCGGATCACGAGGTCAGGAGATCGAGACCATCTTGGCTAACACGGTGAAACCCCGTCTCTACTAAAAATACAAAAAATTAGCTGGGTGCGGTCGTGGGCGCCTGTAGTCCCAGCTACACGGGAGGCTGAGGCAGGAGAACGGCATGAACGCGGGAGGCAGAGCTTGCAGTGAGCCAAGATTGCGCCACTGCACTCCAGCCTGGGCGACAGAGTAAGACTCCGTCTCAAAAAAAAGAAAGCAACTATTTATTTGACTTTCACTCAGTTTTCTCACCTGAAAAATGAACAGGTTAGGCTGGAAGGTCCCTAAGTATTTTTCTAGTTCTAAACACTCTTAGCATTTTCTACTGAGCATTATTCCTCAGTTGTCACAATCTGCAATATTTGCAACATTCTTAAGGCAAATAATAAAAACTGAAATTGTCCTCAGGACTCTTCAATTTAAAAAGCTTATTTATACATGTAATTTCATTTGTTCTTTCCCCAAAGTCATGTCCAGTAGGTTGCATAGGTATTACTATCTTTCCCACTTACAGATGGAGAAAGTCAGGCTCAGAGAAGTTAAATGATTGGCCTCAGATCCTGCCTCTGAGCAGGATAAGAACTGGAATCAAGTGATCTAACAAGCAGAATTGAGGCCGCCTCTTCTCTGTGCGGCTGCGTCTTGGCTGACAGAGGTTGCCTCTATCAATCTTGTCTATTCCTTAACTTTGTGGGAGAGCGTCATGACCTGCTTGATCATTTTACACATGAACTAAAACTTGATTGTTAAGAGCCTGGGAAATTATAAAAGGGCTGCTAAAATATTCCATAACATCAATTCACTGTACAGTCTGTCAATCCCATATTGCATCTTCCATGCCAGATCTTTTTGTTAGGTTTTGTTAGGTGGGGGAAGTGGAGAAAAAGCTAAAGCTATCATCTTATTCCCTTTCCTTTAGCAACTGCCTGCAGCCTCCCGGGCTTTCCCTTTAAAAACAAAATCATCCACAAGGCAGAAGCAGTTTGTCATCTTAAGACCTTTGGAAGAATTGCTTGGAAAATGAACTTTGACAGCTCTGCAGGCACACTCCTGCAACAGGCTGCTGCACTGTTCTCCTCCATCAACCTTGCTTTCTTCCAGAACAAAGCCTCAACAGTTGGAGAAAGAGGGGCTTGAGCCAATATAAATAACCACGACCTATTCACAGGCCTAGGAGGTTACTCTGGGTTTCTCAACGCTTTGCCACTTAGAGAAGACTATTTAGGGAAGAGAGGTGGAAAGTGATTATACCAGGGCTTGGATAAAACTTGGGCACCAGGTGGGTCAGCATGCAGAGAACTGTACTGGGCTCAGGCTCTTGAAATGGGGGATAAGGTTTAATCTCAGGCATGCTTACATAATGGAAAGTAGTCTAAAATGTCACTAGTCCCTAAGTAGTCTAATTGCAAATCTGGACTCTGAAGTCAACACCAAGAGTTCTAGTCTGCAAAAACAATCTGTGAGCTGAGCACAGCTCTGCCATTAAACTTATTTTTCTGGTCTTCCCTTTTCTCCCCCTCATCTGTGAAAGAAGGGTTTCTAACTAGCATTCAACCAACGACTATGAGCCTTCAACCAACTGTAAGACACTGTGTGCCCTCCACTGTGCCAAACACTGATGATACAAAATGGACAATAAATAAGCTCATTTGTTAGTGAATTCATGTCTGCATGTTTTGTTATTGTCATGCATTTTGATTCTACGTGTGTTTTAAACCCCTCTATCATTATTGTTTAAGACAGTCTACTGTAATTTAAAATTATCCATTTTTTTTTCTTTTTCATTGATCTTTATCACAGCCTGCATTTCTGTAATTCCTTTTGAATACAACTTTCCTCTTGCCGAAGAAACCTCCCTTCCTCTTTCCTTTTCTCCCTTTTGTAAGTGCAGTTCTGCAAGGGGTAAAATTCTCTCCATTTTTATTTGACTAGAAAGGTCTTCATTTTACTTTCATTTTGGAACGCTATTTTCTCAGGTGATAGATGCTAGAGTGGCAAGCATTTTCTCTCTACACTTTAAAGACGTCATTCTTTTGTCTTTTAGCTTCCATTGTTTCTCTGGGGAAGTCTTCTGTTTGCCTAATTTTTGCTCCTATGTTATAATGAGTCTTTGGATCAGGCAGCTGTTAAAATTTCCTTTACTGTTTGGTAGTTTTATTATGATGTGTCTGGGTGTGGTTTTCTTTATATTGAGCCTGTTTATTAGAATATAGGATTTCTTGAATCAAAAGTCTAAGAAAATTATCAAACATTTTCTCTTCCAATACTGCTTCTTTCCCATTCTCATACCTCCTGTTATGGGGGGGTCCTTGCTTCCAGAGCTCCCAAGATGGTGGTGGGCAATGGCTGCGGGCCACTTCCAAGATGGTGGCAAAGCCTCTTGTTCTCTGACCCTGGGTTCCTGGCCTCACAGATTCCAAGGAATGGAATCTTGGGCAATGCAGTGAGTGTTACAGTCAAACAGCAGTGGTGGATGGTGAGCGAAAGCTCAGCTCCAGCCGTAACAAATATGGACCAGAAGAGTGTGTAGTTCAAAGATTCAATAGAGTGAAAACAGAGCTCCCAAAAAATGGGAGGAGACCTAAAGTGGGTAGCCGTTGCTGACTGCAATGCCTGGGTTTATATCCTGATCATTGTCCCCCGCCCTGTGCTCTCAGGCGATAGACGATTGGCTATTTTTTTTACCTCCTGTTTTTGCCTAATTACCTTTTTAGTGAGCTCTCTTTATTACCTGATTGGCCCGGTGTGAGCTAAGTTGCAAGTTCCATGTTTAAAGGTGGATGCAGTCACCTTCCCAGATAGACTTAGGGATTCTTAGCCCTAGAAAATCCAGCTAGTCCTGTCTCTCACTTCTGGTATTCCAATTATAAATATATTAGACTTTTTCCCTGTATTTTGTCTCCTGCTTTTTTCGTATTCTACATTCTTTTTCCATCTCTGATTTAGCTTGGATATTTACAACTGACTCAACTTTTACTGAAGTAACCTTCAGCAATTTCAACTGTCTGTTAAATACACTTATTGAGATCTTAATACCATTTATATAATTCTCATTTAATTATTTTAAAAAATAAATTCTAGTTCTTGCTACAATTCTCCATCTTGTTGTTTTTCTGAACATGGTCAAGCTGATGTTTGATAATACTAATATTGAATTCACCTGTGGGTCTGTTTCTCTTTTCTTTCTGCTTTGTCCTTCTTTTATTCCTAGTAAATTATAATTGCTTGCTAGACACATTGCATATGGAAAATTGGAGAGGCTCTGAATGACGTTATCTTCTTTCAGAGAGAATTTACCCTATCCTCTGGCAGGCTGCTAGATGAGGGACACTGGACTTCAGTACAATTAGGAACTAAGCAAACCTCAAGTTACTCCTGATTTTGCCCTACTCCTAGAGGGTTCCTTCAGATGAGATCTTGGGATGTATTCTATCCTGGACTCTGATTTTGGTCTCTCTGGGACTAAGAGACTGCTAAAAACTTCCCTTTGATTTTCAGATGGTATTAACCTGGTTTTTAAGCCTTTCATTCAGTCATCAAATGCCTGCCAGGGTAAACCACCTGCACTTCTTTGCATATCCCCTCTTTCAGAGCCTGGACTACACGAGTCCTGGATGCACTGGCAGCCACAAACTTGCATTTTTTTCCTTCCTAGTTCCAGAAGGTTGCTGAAAGCTCAGCTGGCTTCTCTTAGATGCCACCCTTTGCCTGGCTTCTGACCCACGGCAAAACATGCCAAAAAACTATATACACTCTGAGATGAATGTTGGGGTCACATCGACAAACTCCCTTCTTCCTGGGGTCTTGGCCCCTTACAGCCTAATTTTCTTGGTTATTCTGATGTTTTCAAGCAGATAAAATATTTTTAGTACAACATTTCTTGATCCTTGGTTTTGCTACAAGCTACTTCATAGAAGGAAAACAAAAAGCAAAGGAGCACCTAGAAGCTTCCAAAATTAAGTATCAGGAGTGTGTGTGAGATTGTGAAAAGTAAGCATTTCTATAAATGTTTCGGGAAAACACAAACTTCAAGCAGGATTTTTAAGAAAAGTAGACTATTAAGCACAAGCCATAGGAGTCTTCAGTAAAGGGAAGTGTATATTCACACAAGTAGATGCTTTTTCAAAGAAATGTTTATCCAGATCTTGCTGTATGTCATCCACTGGGATATGTGCTATCTAATACATTATAAACTTTTGGAGCTTATAGGACATGGGGTAATACAGAAGTAATCAGGAAAGTAATCAGGAAATGGCAGTATGTTGTAATAAAGTATGTCAGACAAGGAACTGTTTGGGTGAAGCAATGGGGCTAGGTAGGGAAAAATACAAAAAATGAGAAGGTTAATAAAGTATTAGTGAGAGCAAGATACCCAGAAATGCGGTGGAGTGGTGGGAGGAAATAGGTGATAGAAGATTATGCCTGGAAGATGGCTTGGATTTGTAAGGCAGGCAGTACAGTGGCACTCCAGGTTGAGTTGAGAAGTGTATCATAGCATCATTGTCTGTAAGAAAGGCTATTCCTGATGTAAAATTTTTGGATAGACTGGCAACCAAACTAGAAAACCATAGGGGTGAAGCCCCTTTGATATTCAGAGTACAATAAAGGCATATTCTGTATCGGCACTTCCCCTACCTAGATTTGTGTGAATACTTTGGGTCCTATTCTACTTTAAAATCATGCTAAAAAGGTCCAGAAGCAATTAGGCCTCTGGCCCCACTAGAGCTAAAAACTGTGACCTTCTTAGTCCTTTGCTCCTCTTTCTCTTCTACTCTCTACCCCATATTCCTTTCCCTTTTCTCTGTCCTCACTTCTTCCCTCTTTCTTCCTCATTCCTCTTGTATTTTTTCTTTTTTCTTGCTTTATTACTTTCATTAGAAGCATCATCATTTGAGTAGTTTGAAAACCTCTAAGAAAAAATATTCTGGGAACCTTTTTATCGCTTCTGGATCTTTACAAATGGCACAGGCATGGGTTAGTGGCAGCCCTCGGGATTTACTGTCTTTCGCACTCCATTTTCTTGCTTGGCTAAAAGAACAACTATTTTTGTGGTGCAGGTTTACCCTGTCTCCCTTTTTCCGTATCCCTAAAGAGAAAGAGAAAGTCCGATGACCAAGGCCATACTGCGATCCCTTCCGAGGACTGACTGCAGCCAAGTTTTGAGAATGTGTCCTCCTGGGTCTGTGTCAGCAGCTCAGTCAGCTCTGCTGAGAAGAGCATGCCAGGGTCACTCACTGTGCATTAACCTCAGTGGCTTGCTCGCTCCATCTCTCATCAGCTGTTTCTTTTCCGTGAAAAGCACACACAGTTCAGATAATTAAACACTTGTGGGGCGTTTTACATTTTCATGAATCAATCAGCAGTGAATTATTTTTGAATGTGCTCATGCAATATACTTCAAGTCTCTTAGCTATATTTTGCAGATGAACAGGAGTGGATTTATCATGAAGCAAATGAGGCTTAAGTTGGCCTCTTACGTACAGGGGCCCATTTCAAGGCCCCAGGAGAATCCCTAGTGATTTCATATTTGTAATTTATATTTTTTCTTAATGATACTCTTCCTTCATCCCCAACACCACTTTTACAAGCTTGAGATCCCACAGTAACTGAATCTATCTCTGGGAAAACTAAGATATTCTCATTTGGAGAATTACAAAATGAGAAGTAGCAAGACTCTCTTTCTTGTTATCAGGCTAGGTCTATCATCATGTGCATCAGATATTGCTTTGCCTTTATCACTGATTTCAGATGGACAACTTTTGCTTTGTGGGTAGTTTGCTTCTCATATGTAGGCCAGTTCACTTTTTCTAAAGATCTGTCTTCAGAACGATGGTGACAAAAACGTGCCTGCTGAACCCAAACTACAAGGAGCTTAATTGATCAAGGGGCCAGCAGGCGAGCTCTGAAAATCCGTCACCTTATTTGTACCAAGGCAGTGCTCCGCAGGAGCTGGCTGCTCATGCAGCAGGAATACTAAGGCAGAGCTAGTCTGGGGAGATGTAGGATTCTTCTGACGGCTGGCTTTGACATAAGGACCCCCTGACAGTATTGCTGAAACCTCCTTAAACTTCATGGCAGTTTAGTAGATGCTTCTACTTAATTTTCCTTCCCTTTCTCCTTCACTTGGGGTCAGACTTGCATAATGGTCTGATGGCTTTCCCTGGTTTGTCCCCATTTTCTGTCACACAGGCATTTCCCTTAATAAAATTCTTATACTCTGAATCCTATCTTAGTATCTGCTTTAGAAAATGCAAACTAACACACTGAGTTAATAGGAAAACCTAGGACTGGATGTTAGAATGCATTAATCAAGTCCCATTGAATTTTCAGGGATCTTAGTAAATTAAAATTTGAAAATAAAAATACTCATTGTCATGACCTCCCCGTCTTTCACTTTTGCCCACACTTGACATTTCCTTTTTTGGCTTCTATCTATATCTTGTTTATAATGTGAATCCCAGCTCCACCCCATCTCTTCCATAGAACCTTCTTGATTTTCTCTCTTCTGAGTTCTTATGGTCCTGGCCCTATGAACTTAAACATCATGGTAATTCTTGATTTAATGGTCAAATAGCCAATCTTCAAAATCCCTCAAGGGCTAGCTCAGGCTAACAACTTCTATATGCCCTTCTTCTATAAAGCTTATAGACTAGTATTTTAAAAATTATGTTCTAGTAACAGCAATAGACTATGTATATTTTAGAAGAGAAAGGGTCCATGGTCAAATAAATTTGGAAGAAATACCCATGATGTATATGGCCATTTCTCAGATACTTAACTGCACGCCAGTGCAGTAAAGACTTGGAAACAAACTATGGGAATAGTTTCAGTTAACTCCATGTTCCCCAAACCTATTTGATATTGCAAACCTTTTTCCATAAAATTACTATTAACAGCCACATGGATTTATTTTTTACAACACAATTTGAAAATATGTGTTGATATTTCTGAAGATATTTCTTTCAGAGGTGCATTTGTATTAAGTCAGTCTCTGGATGTATTGAATAGGGGTAAGGAGGAGGCAAATCAAGTGGCAACATTGGCAGGTGAGGAAGCTTCTGGACCTCAGCCATGAGATCAAAATGAAAGAGGGCAGGGTACACTAAAGCCTGGTGTACAAAGCAGGGACTGGGAAAGCAGGTCCAAGAATGGCCTGAGCTTATTCTTACCAGTTAATGTTTAAAGGGGACAGTGACAGGTTGTTTTTCTTTCTTCACAGGAATCACATAATCAGCACCTGTAGGGAATACCCTTCAAAGATGACCCAAGAGTTTCTGGTCACTGCTTTCCTTTGCAGGCTTTCTTAGCATTTATACAGTTTCCTTTCCAGCGCGATTATAAGCCAAGATTAGGGAAAATGTCTTACCATTCTTTAATTTCCCTTGATATTTTGTATTCTTTCATTCATCCAATAAATCTTTATTATGCCACTACCGTGTGCCAGACAATGTTCTTGGTAATAGAGATACAGCAGTGAACCAAACCCAGCGAGGTTCCTGTCCTCATGGAACTTACATTCTTATTGGGTAAACAGATAATAAACCCAATAAACTGAAATACAACAAATATTAGTGGCAAGTGCTATAAAGAAAATAAAGTGGGATAAAGGATTAAAGAGCACACCAGAGACAGAGGAGACACCTAATAAATATTGATTATGTATGACTTTTGCCTCAGTGATTTTCTGCAGCCCTCAAAGAGAATGTAACAGGAGGAAAGTGCCACTGTGGCTTGCATAGGTGTGATCATTTTTTAAATGGTGACAAAACCTCAAAAGTGGGCAATACATTGATGCCTTGTCTCTGTTATTCATCAGCAGGCAAACGTTCTATCTGCAACCGTCAGAACTACATATTTATCACAGTTCCTCTTACTATTAGCATCCGCAACATGCTGCTACCTTCCCCACATCCTCCTACCCATTACCCCCTTGTAATTACTGCAATAATTTCAGATTAAGATGTTAAAGTCCAAAATGTTTGTGAAAAAAATTGGCAAGCTGTCACCTCCAAATACCCAGCTGAATTGCCAAATGAATAATAATGCACAAATGCTTGCTGGAAAAATAATAAATAAAAGCTTTTTGTTGTGTAATAAATCCTTTTCTATAAACCACCCGAGGAAACTGGCTCTAGGCTTATCACATTTTCCTCCAAGTAAGCGGACCATTTTATTTCATTCTTTTCTACACTTTATTTTTTTCCAAGAGCTGCTGTATGGTCCTACCCCATTGTTTTTCATGAAATATGAATGCCACAGGAATGTATGGGGAAAGATGCCAGCTACATGGCTGTTGATAGGAGCCACTAGTGACTGGAATAAGTGATTAGTTCAGAAAGTGGCAGCCGAATGGGAAGTGTGCATTGTGGGAAGACAGAGTTATTTTATTAACCGTTAGCCAAAAGAGAAGACTTAAAAAAAAAAAAAAAAACCTCTGAGCGGCTGGATTTAAGGGCATCCATCCTGCCCATTGCAGAGCAGCTCTGCTCATGAGAAAGGGGAAGAACAACACAAACCACTTGGGCTGGATTTGGACATTCGTGGAAGGCTCCATTATGTTTGGGGCAGACCATGGGCAAAGCTGTACCCAAGAGCTCATTGTCACACGTGAGGAATTGGCGAGGCATGACAGATAATCAGGCAATAACTGACAGTCTACATATACTATGTTATCTATGTATACAGGGTTGGTACATATGTTGTCACCTCGTTTGATTCATCAAATAATCCTAGGAAAGGGATGATTTTGCCTGTCTTAAAGATGATGCCATTGAAGTTTAGAGATGTTAAGTAATTTTTTTAAGGTTACATAGCCAGCAAGTGGCAGAGCTAGAATTCAAATCCAAGTCTCTCTGACTCCCTAGCTGGGGCTTTAGCCACTCTTCAAAGTTCCCCACTCTTCTTTCCCAGATTCAGAGAAAGAGGCAGAATCTGGCAATAGACAAGGTACACCCTCCTCCTCTCCACCGGCCCCACGCTCCTACACGAGGCAAGCATTGCTGAGCTATCAAGGCCACTGACGTTGGGTGAAGCCAAAGAGGCCTGGGTGACCTGCTCATCACCCATGGGGCAGGTGCACCTGCAGCCACAGTACTGGTATCCTCAAAGACACAAAAGACCTCAGACAAAGAACTAGGAAAGTTTAGCATCGAAGAAAAGTAGATGTTAGAAAAATCCGTGGAAGGCTAGGTTGAAAATTCGACTAAGGAGAATCATTGATGGTTAATGGAGTGCTAGAGTCAATGGTGGGGAGAAAAGAGGATAGTAGGAACCTGTCCTAAAGAAATGTTTAATAATAGTTTATTGGAAAAGTAACTTCGGCATGGGACCAATAATTGAGGTTGAAAAGTATAGTGTACAAAAACAAAACAAAACATAGTGCACATGAGAAGTGGGACTTGAGGGTAGAAAACAGGAAGTTTAGGCTTCTGAAATGAGACATCAAGACTGGTGCATTGTAAGTCAGGCTGGCAGCCAAATAAACAGCCAGGGAAGGTGGGTGGGAGACACTTAAGCTCCACCTTCCTCTCACCTGATTGGGCCTAGAGTGGCTGGGGGTGGGACTAAATTGACAGATGGGCATTACCTTGGCTGTATGGAAACCAACCAGAATATGTTTTGAGGCAGATTCCTTCCTTCCTCCTCCCAGATAGTCTATGTGCTCTAGTTTCCAGAGCCTCTACCTCTGTGCCATGCTCAAATCTACTCTGAGTCCTAAAAACTCCCCAGGTCTAATGCTAGTAGAAGTCCTTCTTCATTGCAAGAATTTCTCTCCACGTTAGCAAGAAACAAACACTTGATAACTAAGTCATACTACTGGAAGAACGATGAACGTCTCCTTACTGCCAATTATGTTAACCTTCCCAATGACTTGTTTTCATTTTTTAAATAGAAGCTTGTTAAATCAAAGGAATGCTTTCCTAATAGTGGGATTATAGGAGAGAAGTTTTTTGAGAGTGTGGTGATGGGGCAGGAAACTGAGGTGTAAATGGGGTCCCTTAAAACTATTTGGTCTTCTTGTTCAGATTTTGATTCAGCTCATGTCTATCAAGACTTTAATAAGCACCAAGCCCCAAGCTGCTTGTTTTCCTCCCCACCATGATCAAGGTCTGGAGGACAGAGGTGGTTTCTTGAAAGTGAGTAAATGTTTGTTCATATTGTTTTCAACAAGACTAAACTGGGAAAAAAAACCCCAAAAACCCTCAAAGTCCTTTTAGTGATTTCTACAGTGCTGGGAATTACAGGCTTTTTAAGTCCTTGTCCTCTACTGTAGAAACTGCCTACTCATTCCAATTGCCTGATGTTTGCTAATTAAGCATCGTTAAAGGAAGAAATTAACTCATTTGCTAAATGCCACCTAAGTTACTCTGTACATTCAGAAAAAGCATTAAATCCAATCCTGAGACTGTAATTTCAACCTAATTCCAACTCTTGCTTGCTTTAGGGATCAAAATAGTTATGCTGCAGGTTTACTAATATCAACAATGGCATCGATGTCAAAAACGAATGATGACCCTGACACTGATCATGATGCTGAATGCTGTTTATGTTACTTTTTAAATCCTTTGTTTCAAAAGCCACCAAACATTCTCCACATTTTTAGAAATCTTTTATTGAAGCATCGTCATTAGTATAATTTCTGATCAAATAAATCCATTGCTGAGATGTTCATACAGCATTCTCTGTGCAAGACAGAGATGCAGAAAATAATAAATGAATATAGATAAGAGTCTGATACAGACATTCAGGATGAGATACTTAATTGAGAAAATAATTGGACAGATTTTCATTCATTGCACATCTGTTTTCAAATCTATTTACTGTATTTGTCATCTCCCTTTCTCCTTCTCTCCATTGTCCTGCTGTCTTTTTTATTCTTTTCTTTGGTTCTCGTCTCATCTTTCACTCTCCTTTTCAGCAAACAAATCAGGGAAAGAAACAGCCTCCTAGATAATGAATTGTATTTTAAATTTGCTTTGTTTTCAGGGACTGTAGTCCTGACTTAATGTATCAAATGAAGCTCCAGGATTTAATCAAGGAAAGGAGGCCATCAGGAAAAAGAAAATCAACTCTGCAGGTTGGCTGAAAACAATTTGCATTTTGGGAGCTGTGCATTAGGGATGTTTGGTCCAAGCTCTTTCATGGGGAGACAAAATGAAAATGATGCGCTTTATTACTTTAAAAGTCATACCCTTCTAATAACAGGGAGAGTAGGAAGCTTTTCTGATTTATTCTGCTGAACTATCACTATCTGGAGTCATTTGCACTCATGGACCACTGGGAGAACATTAATTGACTAAAAAGAGGTTGCTGTTATTGTCGAGGCAGCATTGTGTATCCTCCTGAAATGGCTGATCCTGACCCGGGCTCTTGACTTTGCCCCCTCAGACTCTAGCTTTCATGGGACTGGATGGATTTACTGCCAGAGGTCAAGTAGTGCCAGACTGAAAAGCTTTATCAATTCCAGAACCTCACTGAGTACCTCCTACTAGGAAATTTGAATGTGAACACCTTGGTAACATCTCAAACACGCACTTGTGAGCCTTTGCCTATAATTCAAAGCAAACCGAAAAAGAAGTTATTCCCACTGTGTTGCAAAAATTGAAATGGAAAAAGAACTGTTGATTCTAATTCCTCAACCCAGGACTTTAGATGCCAATAAAGACTGCAAAGAATAAACACCCACTGAGTGCATCCCAGAAACTTAATTGTTTTCTTGTTATTTAACATTTACAGTAGTAAGAGTGTGTTGGCACTGCTGGGCTCCTTTAAAGAGCCGTGCCTGAAGTCTTCAGTGTACCCACAATGATGGCTGCACGTTAAGGTTAGGAATCCAGGAATACTAATATGGAAAATTGTTTTTCCCATTTCTTTTTTGTGCTGCCCTAGAAAGGTCTTACACCTCTTGCCCTCTAAGGTAGTAGCACTAGTTCCCATTCTTTTGGGTTCCATGTATATTAGGGCATCCACATCTACTGTTAAAAAAAAAAAAAAAGGAAGAAGGATTTTGAGGAAGAGCATAAAAGATAGGGGGTGTTTGAAGAAGAATATGCTTCAGGGCAATTGGGGGGTTGCCTCCAGAGCAAAAGGGAGATTAGAGGAGAGGTGGGAGAGAGATAGAGAAGGATTTACCTGATAAATAACCCAGAACTTGGAAGTGATTCTGGGTAGATCTCTCAAAAGAGGAGAAAACTATTATATTTAAAAAGTGGGTGGCCCTTGAAGAAGAATCATTTGAACATTCAGAAGCTACCTGGGTGCTGAATCATTGCTCTTCTCACTTCATTTTTGCAAGAATGAATAATTACACATTCACCCCATTGCCTGTACCCGAGAATGATGTAATGAAGGACTTCATTTTGTTACATGCAGGACTGACCCTGGCTATGCACTGGGGCATCTGCTGGCTTCTTCAGATTTATCCCTCATGAAAAGAAGACATTCATACAGCCAACAGACACATGAAAAAATGCTCATCATCACTCGCCATCAGAGAAATGCGAATCAAAACCACAATGAGATACCATCTCACACCAGTTAGAATGGCAATCATTAAAAAATCAGAAACAACAGGTGCTGGAGAGGATGTGGGGAAATAGGAACACTTTTACAATGAAGTTCGTGGGACTGCAAACTAGTTCAACCATTGTGGAAAACAGTGTGGTGATTCCTCAAGGATCTAGAACTAGAAATACCATTTGACCCAGCCATCCCACTACTGGGGATATACCTATACCCAAAGGATTATAAGTCATGCTGCCATAAAGACACATGCACATGTGTGTTTATTGCAGCACTATTCACAATAGCAAATACTTGGAATCAACCCAAATGTCCATCAGTGACAGACTGGATTAAGAAAATGTGGCACATATACTCCATGGAATACTATGCAGCCATAAAAAAGGATGAGTTCATGTCCTTTGTAGGGACATGGATGAAGCTGGAAACAATCATTCTCAGCAAACTATTGCAAGAACAGAAAACCAAACAGCGCATGTTCTCACTCATAGGTGGGAATTGAACAATGAGATCACTTGGACACAGGAAGGGGAACATCACACACCGGGTCCTATTGTTGGAGGGGGAGGAGAGGGATAACATTAGGAGATATACCTAATGGGTGCAGCACACCAACATGGCACATGTATACATATGTAACAAACCTGCGCATTGTGCACATGTACCCTAGAACTTAAAGTATAATAAAAACAAACACACACAAATTTATCCCTCATGGATATGACCCACTCTTTCCACACCCAACTTTGCTGACTATGTATAAAGCCAAAAAAGGATGGGGTCCTAGTTACCCGAGGTCTGTGTATGTATGGGAAAGTTAGGGGTGGAGGGAAACTTGGCCTCATCTCTATCGGGGGGCTGCTGAATGCTTATCACACCCACAAGGGAGGGTCAGTAGCTAATGACCCCCGTGTTAAAAATAAAAAACCAAAACCCTAGATTGTTAGCCCATGACTTGCCCTACCTTTGCCTTCTGTTCAGGAGGGATTTAATTCTGCTTAAAGTAAATGGCAACCACACAACCTGCCATGTTTTTGGACCCCTTGGTCACCTAATTTTCCCATTAGGCTTCAATCCTGTTGGCACAATCAGGCTGGACCCTGAGAAGCCACATGGGCCGGTGTGAGAGAATGGGAACCACAGTAAAACATGCATTTTTGGGGAGACTCAATGGAGTGACCCAGAGCCAGCTTATTGCATCTTAGAAAGTTATAGGAAAGAAGATTTATATTCTGTAGGTTAGTTTGAAAGTGGGGGAAGAGGTTATAAACTGGGAAGTCAACGAAGTGCTTTTGAAAAAATATTTGCTGAACATTTTAAGGCGTAGGTTTCTGAGAGTACGGTGTTTTTATTTCTTCCCAGATACTCTGCCTTTAAATGCAGATCCAGCTGTCTGCTGTATGTAGTCTGAGACAAAGGTTAATTTCCAGTGCTTGAATTACCCACACCACTTGTGGCCCTTATCCTGTAGGCGGAATTTGTGAAACATCCAAATAGTCACCTGTCCTGGAGCTAATGTACCTGCCCTGATGAGGGAGACAGGCAAAACAAGGTCTGCCCTCTTCCTGCATGTGAACCCCTGAAAGTGTCACCAGGCAACGATTTGGAGAATGTGTGGGTGAGGGATGAACGTTTTGACCCTTTAGTTATTTCAACTGGAGCAGAAGAGAAGAACCCATGGCAACATCCAATTACAAACATCTTTGTTCTTATTTGAGACTGATAGCTATGCTTTTTCTTAATCTTTGATAGAAACATATTTCAAAAAGCAAACACACAAAATTCTGTTTTAACAAAGAACCTTTAGAAATAGTGTAATTTTCCAAAATAACTTTTCATCGCAGGAACTTTAAACATTGTGTTTTTCCTCCGTAATCAGATAGGGTGATAACTGGAATGAGCTCATAGCCTTATTATTCCTTGCTCATAAGAGACAAAAGTCTGTTGATCCAATGGTTTCCATGGGGGGAGAAAAATTCCTATATGGATATGTCAGGCAAGTAGGCCTTAGGACTCCCTCTATCCCCATCCTGAAGACAATTCATTTAGTGCTAGAAAAATCACCTCATTGCCACCTCTGCACCTTGGGATCTGCGTGCATAATTGCTCATACAATTATTAGGATAAACACTGATTCACTGTTAGTCTGAAGCTATACAGCCAAGTTTAATATAAGATTCAAGGTTTTTATTGCCAGGATTCAAATGCTAAAGTCATATTCCAATTTCTGTTAAATTAGAGAAAAAAAAATAAGACCTAGTATTTTCTAAAAAGTTGGAGGAAGGAAACAGATACGGTCTAAGGCCTTTTATCAAATGCAATTAGGTTCAGCTGAATATGGTAGACAATCCAACGTGGCTTAAGATAAGAATTTTAATTTTTTAGGAGGAAAAGGATGTCTAGGCAGGTAGGATGACTCGAAGCAAAGAGTGGAAACCCAGATTCTTCTGTCTTTATGTTCTACAATACTTAGGGCTTGATTTCTATCCTGAAGGTCATATTCTAGTCACAAAAGAGTCACTGTGGCTCTAGCTAAAGGCAGTGGTTCTCATAGTGTGGTCTCCAGACCAGCAGCCACCTGGGAATTAGTTACAAATGAAAATACTCTGGCCGCACCTCAAACCACCTGCATCAGAAACTGCTGGGTGGGACTCACTGGTGTTTTGAAAACAGGTGCCCACCCCACCAGCTAAGGCACCTCCCTTGAAAGCCCCACCAAATGACTTCCAGATACTTTTCCCTGCGCCCCACCCCAGCCTTCCCAAACCTGGAGATGTTGGCTTTAGTTGAGCACATTGTCACTGTCAGGCCTGAGCCCAAGCCAAGTCATCGCATCCCCTGTGACTTGCACGTGTATGCCCAGATGGCCTGAAGTAACTGAAGAATCACCAAAGAAGTGAAAATGCCCTGCCCTGCCTTAACTGATGACATTCCACCGCAAAAGAAGTGAAAATGGCGGGTCCTTGCCTTAAGTGATGACATTACCTTGTGAAAGTCCTTTTCCTGGTTCATCTTTGCTCAAAAAGCTCTCCCACTGAGCACCTTGTGACCCCCACTCCTGCCCGCCAGAGAACAAATCCCCTTTGTAGTTTTCCTTTATCTACCCAAATCCTATAAAACGGCCCCACCCTTATCTCCCTTCCCTGACTCTTTTCCAACGCAGCCCACCTGCACCCAGGTGATTAGAAAGCTTTATTGCTCACACCAAGCCTGTTTGGTGATCTCTTCACAAGGACGCGCATTGACATTTTGTGCCATGACTCTGACATTTTGGTGCCATGACTCGGATCGGGGGACCTCCCTTGGGAGATCAATCCCCTGTCCTCCTGCTCTTTGCTCCTTGAGAAAGATCCACCTACGACTTCCGGTCCTCAGACGGACCAGCCCAAGGAATATCTCACCAATTTTAAATCGAGTAGGCAACCTCTTTTTACCCTCTTCTCCAACCTCTCTCACTATCCCTCAACTTCTTTCTCCTTTCAGTCATGACGCCCAAAACTTCAATCTTTCCCTTCTCTTAATTTCAGTTCCTTTCCTTTTCTGGTAGAGACAAAGGAGACGCCTTTTATCCATGGACCCAAAACTCCGGCGCTGGTCACGGACTCGGGAAGACAGTCTTCCCTTGGTGTTTAAACACTGGGGGACGCCTGCCTGATTACTCACCCACCTTTCAGATGTGTCTGACCACTCAGGGACGCCTGCCTTGGTCCTTCACCCTTAGCGGCAAGCACCGCTTTTCTCCGCGAGCGGGGGAAGCATCCCCGACCCCTTCTTTCCCTGTCTCTACCCCTTCTCTGCTTTTCTGTGTCGGAGGAAGTCGGCAAGGACCGCCCGACCTCTTACCTCTGCGCCCCAACCCCTTTCCCGCTTTTCTACAGGGTAAGAATCCCTCAACCCCTTCTCTCCGTGTCTCTACTCTCTCTTCTCTGGGCTTGCCTCCCTCACTATGGACAAACTTCCATCCTCCATTCCTCCTTCTCCCTTAGCCTGTGTTCTCAAGAACTTAAAGCCTCTTCAACTCACACCTGATATTGACCTAAAACCTAACGCCTTATTTTCTTCTGCAACACCGCTTGGCCTCAATACAAACTTCACAATGGCTCTAAATGGCCAGAAAATGGCACTTTCGATTTCTCCATCCTACAAGACCTAAATAATTTTTGTTGAAAAACAGGCAAACGTCTGAGGTGCCTGACATCCAGGCCTTCTTTTACACATTGTTCCCTCCCTAGTCTCTGTTCCCAATGCAACTCATCCCAAATCCTCCTCCTTTCCCTCCCGCCTGTCCTCTCAGTCCCAACCCCAAGCGTCGCTGAGTCTTTCTAATCTTCCTTTTCTACAGACCCATCTGACCTCTCTCGGTCTCCTCCAGCTGCTCCTCGCCAGGCCGAGCTAGGATCCAATTCTTCCTCAGCCTCTGCTCCCCCACCCAATAATCCTTTTATAACCGCCCCTCCTCACACCTGGTCTGGCTTATGGTTTAATTCCGCGACTAGCCCTCCCCCACCTGCCCAGCAATTTCCTCTTAAAAAGGTGGCTGGAGCTAAAGGCATACTCAAGGTTAATGCTCCTTTTTCTTTATCCGACCTATCCCAAATCAGTTAGTGTTTAGGCTCTTTTTCATCAAATATGAAAAACCCAGCCCGGTTCATGGCTCGTTTAGCAGCAACCCTGAGACACTTTACAGCCCTAGACCCTAAAAGGTCAAAAGGCCGTCTTATTCTCAATATACATTTTATTACTCAATCCGCTCCCGACATTAAATAAAACACCAAAAATTAAATTCCGGCCCTCAAACCCTGCAACAGGACTTAATTAACCTCGCCTTCAAGGTGTACAATAATAAAGTAGAGGCAGCCAAGTAGCAATGTATTTCTGAGTTGCAATTTCTTGCCTCCACTGTGAAAGAAACCCCAGCCACATCTCCAGTGCACAAGAACTTCCAAATGCCTGAACAGCAGCCAGGCATTCCTCCAGGACTGCCTCCCCCAGGAGCTTGCTACAAGTGCCAGAAATCTGGCTAGTAGGCCAAGAAGTATCCGCAGCCCAGGATTCCTCCTAAGCCGTGTCCCATCTGTGCGGGACCCCACTGAAAATCAAACTGTTCAACTCACCTGGCAGCCACTTCCAGAGCCCCTGGAACTCTGGCTCCTTCCCAGATCTTCTCAGGTTAGCAGCTGAAGACTGACACGGCCCGATCGCCTCGGAAGCCTACAGGACCATCACAGATGCTCTAAGTAACTCTCACAGTGGAAGATTCCCAGCCATATGAAGACACCCTAGCTGGATGATCAGTTCTTATTAAGAATCTGACCCCTCAAACTCTACAGCCTCAATGGACTGGACCCTACTATAGTACCCCGACTGCCGTCCGCCTGCAGGATCCTCCCCATCAGGTTCACCATTCCACAATAAAGCTGTGTCCATCCGACAGCCAGGCTAATCCCTCCTTTTCCTCCTGGAAGTCGCAAGTACTCTCCCCTACTTCCCTTAAACTCACTCGTTTTTCTGAAGAACAGTAACAACCCTTATGAGCCTAATGCATCCCTTCATTCTATCAGGTCTGTTTGTCCTTACCCTACTTTTTGC
>NW_012103465.1:347573-359202 GCF_000951045.1 Mandrillus leucophaeus
GCCTGACATCCAGGCCTTCTTTTACACATTGTTCCCTCCCTAGTCTCTGTTCCCAATGCAACTCATCCCAAATCCTCCTCCTTTCCCTCCCGCCTGTCCTCTCAGTCCCAACCCCAAGCGTCGCTGAGTCTTTCTAATCTTCCTTTTCTACAGACCCATCTGACCTCTCTCGGTCTCCTCCAGCTGCTCCTCACCAGGCCGAGCTAGGATCCAATTCTTCCTCAGCCTCTGCTCCCCCACCCAATAATCCTTTTATAACCGCCCCTCCTCACACCTGGTCTGGCTTATGGTTTAATTCCGCGACTAGCCCTCCCCCACCTGCCCAGCAATTTCCTCTTAAAAAGGTGGCTGGAGCTAAAGGCATACTCAAGGTTAATGCTCCTTTTTCTTTATCCCACCTATCCCAAATCAGTTAGTGTTTAGGCTCTTTTTCATCAAATATGAAAAACCCAGCCCGGTTCATGGCTCGTTTAGCAGCAACCCTGAGACACTTTACAGCCCTAGACCCTAAAAGGTCAAAAGGCCGTCTTATTCTCAATATACATTTTATTACTCAATCCGCTCCCGACATTAAATAAAACACCAAAAATTAAATTCCGGCCCTCAAACCCTACAACAGGACTTAATTAACCTCGCCTTCAAGGTGTACAATAATAAAGTAGAGGCAGCCAAGTAGCAATGTATTTCTGAGTTGCAATTTCTTGCCTCCACTGTGAAAGAAACCCCAGCCACATCTCCAGTGCACAAGAACTTCCAAATGCCTGAACAGCAGCCAGGCATTCCTCCAGGACTGCCTCCCCCAGGAGCTTGCTACAAGTACCAGAAATCTGGCTAGTAGGCCAAGAAGTATCCGCAGCCCAGGATTCCTCCTAAGCCGTGTCCCATCTGTGCGGGACCCCACTGAAAATCAAACTGTTCAACTCACCTGGCAGCCACTTCCAGAGCCCCTGGAACTCTGGCTCCTTCCCAGATCTTCTCAGGTTAGCAGCTGAAGACTGACACGGCCCGATCGCCTCGGAAGCCTACAGGACCATCACAGATGCTCTAAGTAACTCACAGTGGAAGATTCCCAGCCATATGAAGACACCCTAGCTGGATGATCAGTTCTTGTTAAGAATCTGACCCCTCAAACTCTACAGCCTCAATGGACTGGACCCTACTATAGTACCCCGACTGCCGTCCGCCTGCAGGATCCTCCCCATCAGGTTCACCATTCCACAATAAAGCTGTGTCCATCCGACAGCCAGGCTAATCCCTCCTTTTCCTCCTGGAAGTCGCAAGTACTCTCCCCTACTTCCCTTAAACTCACTCGTTTTTCTGAAGAACAGTAACAACCCTTATGAGCCTAATGCATCCCTTCATTCTATCAGGTCTGTTTGTCCTTACCCTACTTTTTGCAACAGGGCTTTACGGAGTCACCCCCACCACTTGGACTGATCCCCAAAAATTAGTCATCCCTACTATCTTCTGTCTAGTCATACTCCTATTCTCCGTTCTCAACTACTTATAAATGCCCTACTCTTATTTACACTGCCGGTTCACACTGTTTCTTCAAGCCATCACAGCTGATATCTCCTGGTGCTAGCCCCAAGACGGACGTGCATGACAGTCACCAACAACGTGGAGATTCTGTTAGTAAAGAATAGACACTTGGTAAGCAACTAGCAGAAGAATCATAGCAATGAAGTGCAGGGCTAAGCACACTTTCTTTGTCGATGAAGAGAGTCATTTTCATTTTCATTGTCGATGAAAAGAGTCAAACTGTAAAATATTTGAAGAGATTTATTCTGAGCCAAATATGATTGACCATGGCCTGGGCCACAGCCCTCAGATGGTACTGAGAACATATGCCCACTCAAGGTGGTCAGGGTGCAGCTTGGTTTTATACATTTTAGGGAGGCATGAAACATCAATCAAATATGTTTGAGAAATACATTGGTTTGGTCCAGAATCAATAGAAAGGAAATGTTCAGGTTAAGATAAAAGATTGTGGAAACCAAGGTTTTTATTTTTTGTTTTATTTTTTTTATTTTTATTTTTTTAAAAGACAGAGTCTTGCTTCATTGCCCAGGCTGGAGTACAGTGGCATGATCTTGGCTCACTGCAAACTCCTCCCCCAGGGTTCAAGCAATTCTCCTGCCTCAACCTCCCGAGTAGTTGAGACTACAGGTAGGTGCCACTACACCTGGCTAATTTTTGTATTTTTAGTAGAGGCAGAGTTTTGCCATGTTGGCCAGGCTGGTCTTGAACCCCTGACCTCAGGTGATTTGCCTGCCCTGGCATCCCAAAGATCAAGGTTCTTTTGCAGTCTCATAGTGGCTGCCATTAGAGACAATAGATGTCAAATGTTTCCTATTCAGACCTTTAAAGGGTGCTAGACTCTCAGTTAATCTCTTCAGGATTGGGAGGGCCTGGAAGTAAAAGATCTAGCTATGTTAATAGAGATTCTTTACAGATGCAAATTTCCCCCCACAAAATATGGCTTTGCAGGGCTATTTCAAAATATGGTAAAGAAACATGTTTTGGGGTAAAATATTTTGATTTTCTTGTCACGTAATGTTATGCCAGAGTCAGATTGGAAAGTAAGTTAAGATATATAGGGTTAAATAAAACCCATCTGATGAGAATTTATGGTTTGTAGGGCATGACTCCCCAGATCCCTTAGGTAGGAATTTGGCAAGATAAGAAAAAATTAGAGCTTAGTCCTCATCATTATTGTTTTGAAATCAGGTATATTGGTGGTCAAATGAATTATTTTGGTGAGTAAATTATCATGTGCTTTCAACTTTTAATTTTGTACTGTGCCAATAATACCAAATGTCTGTGTAGATTATGTATGATAAGATTTAATTCAGCTGAGCAGGAACACTCAGTGGACCATTTATTAGTAACAGGAAATTTGTTGAAAGTTTAGTAACATTTTCTCTATGTTGAGCATTTTATAGTTTTCAAACGTAGGAAAAGTAGATAATCAAATTCCTAGAAATTTCTCTTGTTTTAGTCTTGCTCTGTCACACAGGCTGGTGTGCAGTGGTGTAATCTCGGCTCACTGCAATCTCCACCTTCTGAGTGGCTGGTACTACAGGCATGTGACACAATGCCCAAGTAATATTTTTGTATTTTTAGTAGCTACAGGGTTTTGCTGTGTTGGCCAGGTTGGCAAACTCCTAGAAATTTCTACTTTTGGATGTTTATTCACATGTAGTCAAATATTGTTAATATAGTCTCTATGTCCTTAAATGAACTAATTGACTCATGAGAACTAAAGATAACTAAATTAGAGTAAAACCAGTGTCTAACTCATCAGAATACTCTCCACCTCCTCCACCTTTCTTGTCAGTATTCCACTTTTAAAGAGCCCAGTGGCAAAAAATGATTAGCCTAGGCCAGGAATTTAATTAAAAAATTAACTCATTGATCAGAATAGGTTTGTTGTCATCTTGTACTTCTCTATGTACAGGTACAGGCCTATATAACATAATTCATTGTTCACAATTGCCTTCAGTTGAGTTTACCAGGGTAGAGACTCTGATAGTCTAAGATTTGTGTATAAGAGTTTTATTGGTTAGTGCTCTCAGGATCAACACTTGAGTAAAGTCCAATTCCTCACTGTGACCGACAGATCTTACAAGATCTGGCTCTGGATCACTTCTTGGTGTTACCCCTAACCTCTCAATCCTCTCCACCACTGCTTTCTGCTCCTTAAGCATGTCGAGTGCCTCAGGGCCTTTGCACATACTGTTCCGTGTCCTGGACCATGCTTCTCTCTAGATAACCATATGACATGCTGCCCCTTTCCATCCTATGTTTGTTCAGATGTCACCTCTGCAGGGAGGCTGTTTTGACTAGCCTTTCTAAAATAACTCCATCCTACAGTTTCTTCATCTTCACAACACTTAATCACTACCTGACAATATTAATGTACTTTTTTTTTCAGTTTTTTGTATGTCCTTCTATAAAGGAAAATCCATGAAGTCAGGGTCTGATATGTTTGGTCTATGATATATAACGCCCCTAAAATTGGTGTTATAGGGTCTGATACACAATAGAAATTCAGTAATATGTGGTGAGTTAATAAACTAATTCATTCAAATAAATTCTCTGATGAATTTACTGAAATAGAAGAGGTTAATTTTAGACAGAATTGAAGAAGGTTAATAATGAGCTTCATATAACCAGATAATTTTAATTAGTATATCACAACCTCACCAACCAGTCTTTTGAAGGAACTGTTACTGTGATAATTTGCATCAACTTGTAATGAATATTGACTAAGTTAGTTTACCTGTAGTGAATCATCTGCATTTTCCATTTGGGATAGTTTCATGTTTCAACAGTTTTTATGCCTCTGTCACCTTAACCAGGTCCAAGAGGGAGAAACAGCTGTGATGAGCTGGCAGGTGTTAAGTATAAACCACAGCTAATTCCTCCCCACGAATCCAAACTTGTAACAAAATCAGGGTGCTAGTTAAGTTTATTTTTCTTTACAAGTTGATGAAAACTTCATTTTAAGTTTATAGACTACCAAGGCTGGCAAATGACAGCAGCACCTTTGGCTGGTGGAGCTGATGTTTACTCCCTGCTGGGAATTTCCAGCTTTACTACACCTAGGAATGGTGTTTGATGATGCCCTGGGGTCTCTTTTTGTGACCTGGGAAGGTGGACAGAGTGTGTTTGGGACTAGAACAGCTGAGGAGAAGGGAGGTGAAGATCTTGGAAGGGATAGCCTGGTCTCTGTTCCCTGTTGGGTCAACTAAATGTCTCTGAGGCATTGCCAGTTATGGCCAGAAAGTAACAGAACCAATTTCACAAGAGAGTTTTTGAGACCCTGGGCCACATAGAGTAGCTGCTGGGCCCAAGGAAACAAAGTGCAGTCGCTGGCTTACAGGGCTCACTCATACCACCTGTTAACAAAGAGTCAAACTCCATAAAATATTTAAAGGTATTTATTCTGAGTCAAATATGAGTGACCATGGCCTGTGACACATCCCTCAGGAGGTCCTGAGAACATGTGTCCAGGGTGGTCGGGGTACAGCTTGGTTTTGATCATTTTAGGGAGCCGTGAGACTTCAATCAAATACATTTAAGAAAAAGTTTGGATCAGTCCAGAAAAGTGAGACATCTCTAAGTGGGGGTGGTGGGGGCTTCCAGGTTATACATATATTTAAACAATTTCTGGTTGACAATTGGTTGAGTTTATCTAAAGACATGGGATCAATAGGAACGAAATGTCTGGGTTGCAATAAGAGGTTGTGGAAACCAAAGTTTTATCATGCAGATGAAGCTTCCAGGTAACAGGCTTCAGAGAGAACGGACTGTAAGTTCTTCTTATCAGACTTCAGGTCTGTGTTGATGTTAATGCCAGAGGTATAATGAGGCATATCCAACCCCCATTTCTCATCATGGCCTGATCCAGTCTTTCAGGGTAAATTTTAAGGGTGCCCTGGCAAGGAGGAACTTTATTCAGATGGTTGGAGGGGCCTTAGAATTTAATTTTTGGTTTACATACCTCTGCAGAGCACCTACTGTTACTTTGGCTCCCCAAGAACTGAAAGCTTTGGGATCTTGGTGTTACCAGCCAGGTCCAGGTCCTTTCTGCCTGTGTGCAGTAGACCAATCACTACGGCACAGGTTTTACAAAAGAGAGAAGATTTATCCTCAAGGTTGCCAAGTGAGGAGGTGGGAGAACAGCTCTCAAATCCACCTCCCTAAAGATAAGACTTAGGTATATTTATTGCTTAGGGAAGTGGGGTGGTCTAGGTCATGAAAAGGTGATTGTGAATGGGAGAGTTCTCTGACTTCCCTTGCAGGATGTGTGAGAAAGGTGTGGCTCATCTGTTAGGCTGCCATGTGTACTCAAACCAAATATGGGATGAGGAGCACGCAGACGGGTAGGTGCAGGAGCTGGGGCAAGTGCCCCTGGGCTCTGGCCCCACAGGAGTGTCCGAGGTGAGTGCCTGCAGCTCCCAAAGCCCAAGTGGGCATGTATTACAGCGCACTCCCTGAGACTTGCCATCCACAGATGGCTTATGTGTTAACTAGCTCAGTGCCCTCTTGGTACCCAGGTACTTGTCTGGCATCTGGGAAGAATCAGGTTGCACTTGAATTTGAAGGATGAATGTGGGGGTTTTACTGAGTGATGGAGGTGGCTTTTAGTGGGATGGATGGGGAGCTGGAAGGGGGATGGAGTGGGATGATGATCTTCCCCTAGAATTTGGCAGTCCAGAGGCTGATCTCCTCTCCAGCCATCCCCAGTTGAACTCTTCTCAGTGTATAGACACTCCTTCTCTTCTCTCTGCTGTGGTTCCTGCAGTTCTTCTGCTCTTCTGTTCATCCTCTTGTCTTCTGTGCATATCATTTGGCAGTGGGGAAAAATGAAGTAACAGGTTCATTCTACACAAGCATGGGTATTAATGCCATTTCATAGGACATATGTACAGAAAATGGCAGCATTAACATGATCTGAGGGTGGAGTTTTTGGCCCTATGACATCAAAAAGCCACCTCTTGAGTACTTATGCAGGCCCAATTGAAGGGTTGGGGGTTGATATGGTTTGGCTATGTCCCCACCCACATCTCATCTTGAACTGTAGTTCCCATAATCCCCACATGTCATGGGAGGGACCCAGTGGGAGGTAATTGAATCATGGGGGTGGGCCCTCATGCAGTTCCCATGATAGTGAATGAGTTCTCATGAGGTCTGATGGTTTTATAAGGAGATTTTCCCCCTTTTGCTGGGCACATCTCCTTGCTGCCACCTTATGAAGAAGGATATGTTTGCTTCCACTTCCACAATGATTGTAAGTTTCCTGAGGCCTCCCCAGCCCTGGGGAACTGTGAGTCAATTAAACCTCTTTCCCTTATAAATTACCCAGTCTTGGGTATGTCTTTATTAGCAGCATAAGAATGGACTAATGCCTCAGAAATTGGCTTAAGTAACAAGGAGCTGAATGTTAATCACCAAGACAAAAGGGAAAATGTCTTCAGGGCATGTCAGAGGTATTCATGGCAGCTCTTCCAATCACAGGCCCAGAGGTCTAAGAGGTAAAAATGGTTTCATGGGCTGGTCCCAGGGTCCCCTCGCTGTGTGCAGCCTAGGGACTTGGTGCCCTGTGTCCCAGCTCCAACTGTGGCCAAAAAGGGGCCAAATTATAGCTCAGGCCCTGGCTTCAAGCCCCAAGCCTTGGAAGCTTCCACTTGGTGTTGAGCTGCAGGTGCACAGAAGTCAAGAATTGAGGTTTGGGAACCTCCACCTAGATTTCAGAGGATGTATGGAAATACCTGGATGTCCAGGCAGAAATTTGCTGCAGGGGTTGAGCCCTCATGGAGAACCTCTGCTAGGGCAATGTGGAAGGGAAATGTGGGGTCAGAGCCCCCACACAGAGTGCCCACTGGGGCATGCCTAATGGAGCTGTGAGAAGAAGACCACAGTCCTCCAGACCCCAGAATGGTAGATCCACTGACAGCTTGCACCATGTGCCTGGAAAAGCTGCAGAGACTCAATGCCAACCCATGAAGGCAGCTGGGAGAGGGGTTATATCCTGCAAAGCCACAGGGGTAGAGCTGCCCAAGGCAATGGGAGCCAACCTCTTGCATCAGCATGCCCTACATGTGAGTCATGGAGTCAAAAAAGATCATTTTGGAACTTTAAGGTTTAATGACTACCCTATTGGATTTCAGATTTGCATGAGACCTATAGCCCCTTTGTTTTGGCCAATTTCTCCCATGTGAAATGGGTGTATTTACCCAATGCTTGTACTTCCATTGTATCTAGGTAGTAACGAACTTGACTTTTAATTTTACAGGCTCATAGGCAGAAGTTTCTTACCTTGGCTCAGATGAGACTTTGGACTTGGACTTTTGAGTTAATGCTGGAATGAGTTAAGACTTTGGGAGACTGTTGGAAGGACATGATTGAGTTTTTAAAGGTGAGAACATGCAATTTGGGAGAGGCCAGCAGTGGAATAATGTGGTTTTGCTGTGTCCCCACCCAAATCTCATCTTGAACTGCAGTTCTCATAATCCCCATAGGTCATGGGAAGGACCAACTGAGAGGTAATTGGATCATGGGAGCAGCTACCCTCATACTGTTCTTATAAGAGTCAGTGAGTTTTCACAAAATCTCGTGGTTTTATAAGAAATACCTTTAGCTTGGCATTTCTCCTTGCTGCTGCCATGTGAAGAAAGATATGTTTGCTTCCCCTCCCACCATGATTGTAAGTTTCTTGAGGCCTCCCAAGCCCTGTTCAACTGTGAGTCTATTAAACATCTTTCCTTTATAAATTGCCCAGTCTTGGGTATGTCTTTATTAGCAGCATGAGGACGGACTAATACAGTGGTCTCAACCAATTTGAATTGAATAGGAACTGGCCCAAGTTCCTAAAAAACAACTGATGTGCTCATTACCTTGGTAACCTATGAATGTTATCTATAAAGTAGCCAGTAAAAGTTAAGTTTCAGCTGTTCAGGTGAGAGACCTTTAGCTTCTGTAGCCTTCAGCTTCATTGAAAAAGAAAAAAAATAACAAGAAGTAAATGACCAAAAGCAAGCAGGACAGGCAGACTTGATGGAATTAACTTCTCAGTTTCAAGGAGGGACAGCATACTTGTTGTCATTACTGGCATCCCATGAGAGGCATAGCACCAGGGGCAACAGAGTTTCCTTTATGGGCAACTAACCAGGGCAAGTGGGTTGTGGCAAGAGAGAGAACCAGGGAGAGAGATTGTGTGGCACCCGTAGTTCCTGTCCCCATGGGCACATGGAGACACCTCTCAGAGCATTCTAGCAATATCCAGGGCAAGGGGTACTCATAATTTGCTAGTGTGACTATGGGATTTCTAGAAGCACTGTAATTTTGGCTTTAATTTAGATGTAACCCTGTTTGTATCCACAGCCAGGTGACATTTGGGTTAAAGAGTAATTTGACCTAGAGTTCTTGCAATGTAATTATCCTGGAAAAGTTACCTCTTAAAAGCCTCTTTAAAGGCTTAATTTACATTCCAAATAGAATGCGTCTGTTTTTCAGATTCTAAGTATTTTAATGTTGTTTTTGCAAAGGGTAATTTCCATAACTTGAATATTTGAAAAATTAAAGTTGTAACTATGTAGAATTGAACCAATACAGAATTAAAGGAAACCCAATGCATTCGTTTGTGAGGCATTGCCCTCAGGAGGTGTATAGTGTAGAATTTGCACTGCTCTTATTTTAAAAATGTCCAGAACTTCTAGGCTCCTACTGTGTCCCTGGCTCACTCATAAAAAGCTGCCTAGCAGTCTACTTTTTGCCCTTGTAGTAATGTCTAATTTTCTTTGAGCTAAATGCTTTATGCTTATCTCTTTTGATTGTAACCACCTGAAGTAGAAGACAGTTTTCTTTTTTCTTTTTTTTGAGATGGAGTCTTACTCTGTCACCCAGGCTGGAGTGCAGTGGCATGATCACAGATCACTGCAACCTCTGCCTCCCAGGTTCAAGCAATTCTCCTGTCTCAGCCTTCTGAGTAGCTGGGATTACAGGCGTGCATCACCATGCCCAGCTAATTTTTTTGTATTTTTAGTAGAAACAGGGTTTCACCGTGTTGCCCAGGCTGGTCTCGAACTCCTGAGCTCAGGCAATACACCCGCCTCGGCCTCCCAAAGTGCTAGGATTACAGGCATGAACCACCTCACCCGGCCTAGAAGATAGTATTGATCCCATTTTATAGAACAGGAAACTGAAGTGCACAGGTCAAAGCCACACAGTGAATGAACAGGAAAGTGGGACTCTAAGGCCCCTCCCTAATCTGCACTGTGTACTATATCCCATCAAGAGCCTTCTGTATGACAGACACACCTGATAGCAATAACGTAACTTAGGCATACGCTGAGAATGATCCTATGGTCTTAAGAAGAATGTGTGTTTGTAGCTCTAAGCTAAGGAATCCAGAAGTAACCAGCATGGAGATTCATTCCTTATCCCCTGGCCCATCCTGTGGAGCACAGCCTGTACAGGGGATCAAGGCTCTTTGTTTTGAATTAAGTGAAGGTTAATGGGTAAAGGTTGCTAGGACGAGGGTGTTAAGTGAAAACACTATATAAACTGCATGCTTTATACAAGTTGTTACAGTTCTCCTGTCTAGTCCACCACCACTGGACTGGGCTGCCCTGTATGTAAGTTCCCTTAATAAACCCTATGTCTTGTTCACTGGTTCCAGGTCTTTTCTTTAGTCCCTCAAACACGATGCCATTCCTATTGAAAGAAATCAACAGGGGCCCTGCTTGATGCCTGCCAGTCTTGAATTCTTTTTACCTCATCTTGCAGCCATCCCCCTCCCCCATCCTTGAGTTCTAACTCTAAGAAGACACAGTAGCTTCTCAGTAAGCTTTGGTTGTGTCGTCAGTTAATCAATAAAATAACCCTCCAGCTCCCTTTTAGAGTATCATCAAAAAGTGTTTTATGAATACACCGTTTGCAAATGTTATCATGAATCTGGGCTGGATTCAGAGCCTAAAGGAGGATAGAGTGCCTGCCTGGATACCTGCAGAGCACTCACCTGAGCTCCTCAGGAATGATTTCACATGTTTTTGCCAATTCTAGAGCCACTGAAGTCCACAGCAAGTTTCTTATTTTTCCCAGCAGTCCCCAGCCTACCTGATATTCTGACAAGCAATTTGATTTATCTCTTGGCTTTTATGTTGGCTGTGTCTGGAGTAAAAGTGGCAAGGTATTTGAAAGCAAGTTAGAATGCACGGTTTCTTTTATTGAGCATGGGAGAACCCCTGGAACTGATTTTTTAATTAAAAAATTATAAAAGGCTGGCCAAGGAGGTAGAGGGCTCAAACAACCTGGCTTAGGGAAACTTGATTCCTGCCTTTCAGCTTGATGGAGTCTCTCCTAAGCATTTCAGACTGTACAGCTGTCCACAGTTTGGAAGTGAAAAATGCCATCACCCTCTTAACTAAGCTTCCCTTTGTCAGAAATTTGGTTTCCAGTCCTGAATCACTTAACTGCATTTCTATCTCCACCACCTTTATTGCTATTTCATTAACACACATGAAAATCCTTCTCAATGATGCTCCTGTGCTTTGTAAAAACTCATCTAGCATCCCACAGGTGATATAGACAGGAGACAGGGAAATACTGAGTAGAAGAGGGCAGTTTCCTGGCAAGAGCCCCACCCTCAAGCCTGAAGACCCGTGGCCCTAAAGGAGGACAGGCATTCCTGTTTTTGCACCCAAGAAGTTGCCTTTTGGGCTGCCATATTCCCTATCCTGTACCCATATAAACCCCAAACCCCAGGTACCAGGAGCAGACCAGCAGATGAAGAGACAAGCAGAGGGACAGCGGAAGGATGCAGCAGAGACAGAGGAAGAGGAACGTTCAGCTGGGGGTGGTTGGAAAGGAGTTTGGCTGCTGGACAGCCCAACTCCAGGGGAAGATCATGTTCCCACTCCATCCCCCACTTCTGGTTTCCCATCCATCCCGCCAAGGGCCACCTCCACCACTCAGTAGAACCCCACATTCATCCTTCAAGCCCATGTGTGACCTGATACTTCCGGGATGCTGGATACAGAAAGCTTTCACACTGGCCCTCTGACCTTACAAAAAGGCAGAGGGTCCATTGAGCTGGTTAACACTTAAAGCCATCTGTGGA
>NW_012103465.1:359252-362086 GCF_000951045.1 Mandrillus leucophaeus
TCTGCACTGTGTACTATATCCCATCAAGAGCCTTCTGTATGACAGACACACCTGATAGCAATAACGTAACTTAGGCATACGCTGAGAATGATCCTATGGTCTTAAGAAGAATGTGTGTTTGTAGCTCTAAGCTAAGGAATCCAGAAGTAACCAGCATGGAGATTCATTCCTTATCCCCTGGCCCATCCTGTGGAGCACAGCCTGTACAGGGGATCAAGGCTCTTTGTTTTGAATTAAGTGAAGGTTAATGGGTAAAGGTTGCTAGGACGAGGGTGTTAAGTGAAAACACTATATAAACTGCATGCTTTATACAAGTTGTTACAGTTCTCCTGTCTAGTCCACCACCACTGGACTGGGCTGCCCTGTATGTAAGTTCCCTTAATAAACCCTATGTCTTGTTCACTGGTTCCAGGTCTTTTCTTTAGTCCCTCAAACACGATGCCATTCCTATTGAAAGAAATCAACAGGGGCCCTGCTTGATGCCTGCCAGTCTTGAATTCTTTTTACCTCATCTTGCAGCCATCCCCCTCCCCCATCCTTGAGTTCTAACTCTAAGAAGACACAGTAGCTTCTCAGTAAGCTTTGGTTGTGTCGTCAGTTAATCAATAAAATAACCCTCCAGCTCCCTTTTAGAGTATCATCAAAAAGTGTTTTATGAATACACCGTTTGCAAATGTTATCATGAATCTGGGCTGGATTCAGAGCCTAAAGGAGGATAGAGTGCCTGCCTGGATACCTGCAGAGCACTCACCTGAGCTCCTCAGGAATGATTTCACATGTTTTTGCCAATTCTAGAGCCACTGAAGTCCACAGCAAGTTTCTTATTTTTCCCAGCAGTCCCCAGCCTACCTGATATTCTGACAAGCAATTTGATTTATCTCTTGGCTTTTATGTTGGCTGTGTCTGGAGTAAAAGTGGCAAGGTATTTGAAAGCAAGTTAGAATGCACGGTTTCTTTTATTGAGCATGGGAGAACCCCTGGAACTGATTTTTTAATTAAAAAATTATAAAAGGCTGGCCAAGGAGGTAGAGGGCTCAAACAACCTGGCTTAGGGAAACTTGATTCCTGCCTTTCAGCTTGATGGAGTCTCTCCTAAGCATTTCAGACTGTACAGCTGTCCACAGTTTGGAAGTGAAAAATGCCATCACCCTCTTAACTAAGCTTCCCTTTGTCAGAAATTTGGTTTCCAGTCCTGAATCACTTAACTGCATTTCTATCTCCACCACCTTTATTGCTATTTCATTAACACACATGAAAATCCTTCTCAATGATGCTCCTGTGCTTTGTAAAAACTCATCTAGCATCCCACAGGTGATATAGACAGGAGACAGGGAAATACTGAGTAGAAGAGGGCAGTTTCCTGGCAAGAGCCCCACCCTCAAGCCTGAAGACCCGTGGCCCTAAAGGAGGACAGGCATTCCTGTTTTTGCCCCCAAGAAGTTGCCTTTCGGGCTGCCATATTCCCTATCCTGTACCCATATAAACCCCAAACCCCAGGATCCAGGAGCAGACCAGCAGATGAAGAGACAAGCAGAGGGACAGCGGAAGGACGCAGCAGAGACAGAGGAACAGGAACGTTCAGCTGGGGGTGGTTGGAAAGGAGTTTGGCTGCTGGACAGCCCAACTCCAGGGGAAGATCATGTTCCCACTCCATCCCCCACTTCTGGTTTCCCATCCATCCCGCCAAGGGCCACCTCCACCACTCAGTAGAACCCCACATTCATCCTTCAAGCCCATGTGTGACCTGATACTTCCGGGATGCTGGATACAGAAAGCTTTCACACTGGCCCTCTGACCTTACAAAAAGGCAGAGGGTCCATTGAGCTGGTTAACACTTAAAGCCATCTGTGGACAGCAAGGCTAAGAGAGCATTGTAAGGCTGGGATTGCAGGCACCCACCTTGAGACCCTACCATGGGGCTGGAGCCCGAAGTGCTTGCCCCAGCCTCTGCATCTGCCCATCTGTGTGCTCCCCTTCCCACAAGGGGTTTGAGAAACAGCAGGGCGGTGACCTATCAGGCAAGCCACACCCCTGTTGCAGGTACTGAGAGGGGGAACCGGGAACTCTCCCATTTCACAGGGACTCTAACTCACTTCTTCATCACTAAGTTTAGAGTTGCTCCACACTTGCTTTTTTCTTCTATGGGTGTAGGGGAGTTGGAGTTGCTAACATGTGCTGTAACCCATGTTTTCCCTTTAGTCTGGAGTACTCTTGCTTGATCCCTTCCCTCATTCTACTCTCGCCCTACAGTCATACTCCCAAAATTTGCCTGGATATGCGTTACTTACTGTACCCATTCTTCATGTTACCTCCTCAAAGCCTTCTTTGAAACTCTCCACCTTAAATATCAGGTATCCTGTAGTACTGATATATGTAGTTGGTGCTAAATAAATGTGATTGGGTGGATGAATGAATAGATGGACAGTTGGATGGAGACCAAGCAAGGTGGTGGAATCTCATTCTGTGAAAATTTTAGAAAATAAGAAATTGAACTCACAAAGGGACAACAAACATTTTGGTTTCCCAGGAAGGAAAAAGAACATTCTATGTGTATTGTGATTATTTTTTCCAGGACCTGTTTAATTCCTAACTTCCTAGCAAGGAGTGACCAAGATGGCTTTTTGAGCTATCATCTGGCTTCATGCCTGTGGTGTGAGGAGGGTTTGCACTTGGTGCCAACACAGAAAAATCACCCTGTCTAGAGTAGAGGGGATGAAGGAGGAGGGGAGAAATCACATCCCCTGAACTCTCAGCTATGGAAAGGCCCTGCTCTTGGCACAGTTACCAGGTACCAATGTCTGTCTTGGATGACCCCAATCCTCTCTCCCTCTACT
>NW_012103465.1:362136-364265 GCF_000951045.1 Mandrillus leucophaeus
ATCAGGTATCCTGTAGTACTGATATATGTAGTTGGTGCTAAATAAATGTGATTGGGTGGATGAATGAATAGATGGACAGTTGGATGGAGACCAAGCAAGGTGGTGGAATCTCATTCTGTGAAAATTTTAGAAAATAAGAAATTGAACTCACAAAGGGACAACAAACATTTTGGTTTCCCAGGAAGGAAAAAGAACATTCTATGTGTATTGTGATTATTTTTTCCAGGACCTGTTTAATTCCTAACTTCCTAGCAAGGAGTGACCAAGATGGCTTTTTGAGCTATCATCTGGCTTCATGCCTGTAGTGTGAGGAGGGTTTGCACTTGGTGCCAACACAGAAAAATCACCCTGTCTAGAGTAGAGGGGATGAAGGAGGAGGGGAGAAATCACATCCCCTGAACTCTCAGCTATGGAAAGGCCCTGCTCTTGGCACAGTTACCAGGTACCAATGTCTGTCTTGGATGACCCCAATCCTCTCTCCCTCTACTCTTCCCTTGTCCCTCACTCCCTGATCCCCACCTCTCTGGGCACCAGCAGAGGGAAGCAGGGGCCTCTGCCATCCCATCAGCCTGTACATTCCTGCCAGACAGACCTGGAGGTGATTGTCCCTGCAGTGGCATCTGGGGAACCCTGCCTTCCTCTGTCTTGGCTCATAATCTTCCAGAACAGGAGGGGCAGCCACTCTAAGTAGCTCTGCACTGCTGTGCTTGGCTGCTCACAGTTCAGACACATCAGCTCCCTCCTCAGCAGAGAACATGCTCACATAGCTGCTGCACAAATTTATGCCTCAGCCTGAACATCCATTAGCTATGCTTCCCTTTTATATTTTAAAGATGTTAATTATACAAATCATACAGGAATACATTTTGGTTGTAGAATTTAAAATCTAAGCATAAAAGTAAAGCTGAAGTCTACCTTGACTATATGCTTTCTAGACCATACCCCTTCCTAGAGGTAACTGTTGTTACCTTCTTTTGTGCATTTAGGCTCGTATACAAAAATACAGAAAAAATGGTTTTCATTTTTAAAAAACTTAAAGATCATATTATGTATAGTATTCAGTAAATTGTTTTCTTATTTCACTAATTTTTTTTCCTATTAATATATACAGATTGACCTCATTCTTCCTAACTGCTGCATACAGAATGGCTATGGGTATAGCAGCATTTATTAACCCATTCCTTATTCATAGATAGATATATACAGATTGACCTCATTCTTCCTAACTGCTGCATACAGAATGGCTATGGGTATAGTAGCATTTATTAACCCATTCCTTATTCGTAGATAGACTCATTACATTTTTTTTTCCCACTAGAGACAACACAGCTACGAAGATCCTTGTGAACTCTAGTTTGTGCATGAGTGGTTTCCTGAAACAGTGTGGTAGGCACATGTGAAATTTTAATGCATACCAGCAATAGTCCTCTAAAAGTGCTAAAGCAATTTACATTCTACCAGCAAGATATTTGAGTACAATTTAGTACATCCTAAATAACACTAATTATTTCATATATTAAAATCTTCATATTTGGTATGCCTTTATTATTGTTATTCATGTAATCATTCATCGGCTTATTCAACAAACATGTACTGAGTTTTGGATATGTATCACCCACCAGGCCACAGAGTTGTAAAGCTAGCAGCTCTGCAAACAGCAACCTGCATGATGATTTCAGTGTCAGGAAAGCCTCTACAGCAGAGCAGCCCCCTTTTTCTGCTTGCTGTAAATGTCTTTAGCAGGGGATCTCAGCTCCCCTTGCCCAGTGAGCCATTAGGCTGTCAGTGCAAACCTGCTCTAGGAAGTCACATTCGCTGGAGTCACTCATACATACTAGAGGCCCTGTGGGATCATTCCTGAGAGAGGGCTGTGTTGGAGGAGTTAGGAAGGCAGGAGGGAAAGCTGCCAATTGTAGGCAGGGGTGAAGATGGGAGATCTTGTCTACTTCAAAGCTCCCCCTTGAATCAGCAGGTTGCTACTATACATATGGTGGCACATTAGTGTGTTTTTTCTTAAATTTTAAAGATAGTTTACATGGATTGTTATAAAGGACCTAGTATAATAATGAGGATGATGATGATAATAATAATAATGTTTCATTGACTCTTAACAATCCATTGATTGTGAC
>NW_012103465.1:364315-387658 GCF_000951045.1 Mandrillus leucophaeus
ATGTATCACCCACCAGGCCACAGAGTTGTAAAGCTAGCAGCTCTGCAAACAGCAACCTGCATGATGATTTCAGTGTCAGGAAAGCCTCTACAGCAGAGCAGCCCCCTTTTTCTGCTTGCTGTAAATGTCTTTAGCAGGGGATCTCAGCTCCCCTTGCCCAGTGAGCCATTAGGCTGTCAGTGCAAACCTGCTCTAGGAAGTCACATTCGCTGGAGTCACTCATACATACTAGAGGCCCTGTGGGATCATTCCTGAGAGAGGGCTGTGTTGGAGGAGTTAGGAAGGCAGGAGGGAAAGCTGCCAATTGTAGGCAGGGGTGAAGATGGGAGATCTTGTCTACTTCAAAGCTCCCCCTTGAATCAGCAGGTTGCTACTATACATATGGTGGCACATTAGTGTGTTTTTTCTTAAATTTTAAAGATAGTTTACATGGATTGTTATAAAGGACCTAGTATAATAATGAGGATGATGATGATAATAATAATAATGTTTCATTGACTCTTAACAATCCATTGATTGTGACATGAGCCATTATTTTGTGAGCCACTGAGAAAAAAATGCTGTCAATTATAACATGCTATTGATTATAAATCACCTCCTGATTTCACAGATGTAAAAATGTTTAAAAGCCCTAGAGTCTATGAAATACAGTAATAATTTATAATTCTCAAGCATCTACTATATGCAAGGAACTATAAAGCTCTTTAACATGAATTGTCTTATTTAATCCTCACAAAAGGATTAACAGCTGGCTCTCCAAAAAAAATTTGCTCTGATTTGTAGCATTTACTGATTTCATGATGTAAATACTCCTACCTGGCCATTTTGACCTATGTGAAGCCAATGAACTCAGAGTCTGGAAGAGAAGCAGATAATCACCTCTTGCAAGCCAGTGAAAGCTGACCCCAGAACACTAGATAGATTTAATTATTATTACCATTTTACAGATAAGATAACTGAAGTTTAGAAAGATTAGATATATTGTGCAGGACTATATAGCTAGTAAGTAGCAAACTTGCCATTTCACCACTGCATCCTTACAAAACCCTCACTAACAGGGCCATGAGTAGTATGGATGAAGGACTTGGAATCATTCTTACAACAACCTGCTCTGGTGAGCAGTCAACTTCAGCTGACTCCTAAATCCCTCTGCTGGATCATTCTTGGAGATTATCGAAACAACTGAGTTCTGTTCTGACATAGTCCCTACCCTTTTCCCTCTGTGGATATATTTATCCCTTCTTCTTAATTCAACACAACAAATATTTATTGAGCACTTACGGTATGCAAAACATTGTCCTAGGCACTATCCCCTTGGCTTTCAAAGGGCATGGGAAGGCACCGCTCTAACTTCCCAGTGGAAGCGGAAGAAGATCTGCCTACTAAATATTAGAACTACCTACAAAAGTACATGAAAACATCTATGAAAATTTTGAAAAATAAATCAGGATTCTATTAGTGTTGAGATAGAATAATAGAACATTTTCAGCTAAGAAAGAAAATTAAAACCTGCTTCTACCATATATCCTCCTCCTTCCCCCTAAACACTTTAATTAAGCTCTCCATGAGAGGTCACCAGGATGAAGACGTAGCAGCTCTGACCTTTCTCATTATTCATCTCCTAGAGACTAGCATGTGATTAGACTGATGGAATCTTTTGAGCCCAGGGAAGCATCGTGAAATTTGTGGTATCCCTGAAAAGATGTATCTGAAAAGATATTATCATTAGTTGTGCAACTATCCCAAATAATGGAGCACTATAGATAATTTAAACTTTGCAAGTTCGCTGATGGATAAAAATTCTGCATGTGTGCAGCTGTCACTTCTTGGATATCTGACTCTGCTTCCAAGGAGTAGATTATATCCAGATGGGTTTCTGTCACCTGGCTACAACAACAGCATGCAACATTTTAAATTTATTTATTTGCAGCCATATCCTGTGTTCTTTTGTTTTCCCTAGCTATTTCCCTCATAGCCCAGAGGCAGGTGTTACAATCCCAGTAGCCTGATCCTCTTGTAAGAACACCACCAGCACACCAGGGCATGACTGCCTAGGCTGCTGCCAGATGGGGAGATCTTAAATGGAAATATTCACACGTTGAAATGGTGCCAAGTAGCAGGCCGTCTTGCAAAACCAACATGGCTTTGGAGACACAATACCTCTGATGAGTGAGAGGCGTGGTGGTATTTGTGGAAACCCAGCTGTTGCAGACGGTGGCATTAACTTGCCCAGCTTTGGCGACAGTTGTCTGAGTTTGGGATCACTGAACCTTAATATAGGATTTTTTTTGGCCCTAGTATTCTCTGCGGGTAAACCATAGTCTTGGGTCCCAGCTGCAGCTGTATACAATATTTCTAAAGACAGACTTTTCCAGTTCTACTAGCGAGAATGTATTAAATCACATGGCCATGTGTTCACGTCCAAACTGGAAATTCAACTTTAGTTGGGAACTGGCCTAGCAGGAGAACAAAGGCCATATAAAAGTTCCAAGGAAGAGGAAATTGTTCTCTTACATGACTGTGAACCCACTAAATGAAGCAATATTGCAAGATTCAGCCAGGAGGTTGAGTGAAAACAGAAGCCGTGGCCTCCTTCTGGCCACTTTGAACAGAGAGACATAAAGCATGTTTAGGAGGAAGGAGTGTGGATTGAGCTTTGATCTTCTGGACACTGTTATACCCACTTTTACATCCAAACATAAGAAGGGCTGATTATCTCTTAACTCTCTCTAGTTTCCTTCCTCGCTCCATCTTCTCAGTAGGAAAATGAGTGGGTTTATTCTCAACTCCCTTTCAGCCTCATGACTTTACAAATGATCTATTGGATGCCTGTCCTTGTGCCCAGCCGTGTGCCAGGAGGACTGAATGATATAAAGGACTTCTAGTTTTGAGAAGCAGTCGAACAATGAAGTATGCACTCACTGTACAGCACCAGTAATAAAAGCGAGGGAGAGAGGAGAGGCTCACTTAGGTGTGGTCTAGTTTTCTCACTGTAATGATGGCAGGCTCTGACCAGCCTCTTTTTCTTCTCTCTTTAATTCCTCTGTTCTTTCTCTCTATGAGAAAGGAGCAAGAATTAAATGGATGACAGGAGGTAGGATCCAGAGAGCTCCAGAAAATTGAATTGTCTGGGCTGTAGTGGCTTGACTGGCTGGCTGAGGTAATCAGTCCTCCAAATTGGTCCTGCAATCTTAAACTACGCTTTGGTAGACTATGCCAAATCCACACATGGTTTTCACTGATCTCTCTATTTGTTCTCAGTTTCCACCTACCTCCCAACTACTAAGCCTTTTCCCCCAGATGTCCATGGCCCAGGTTCTTTAACATTACTCTTTAGCTGCCATTTACCAAGCTCTGCAATGTCCCACGTGCTATGTGGGTGCTCCGTGATTTTCCAAGGAGGCAGTGTTGCACCCCATTTCAAAGGTGAGAAATATACTCTGCCTGAATATCCAGTAGGTGCTGGAGTTTTAATGCAAACTTGGAATTGCCCATTCTTAGATCCTGTGCTCTTTTTCTCTTGAAGTTTGTACAATGTGAGATTTTTTAACACAGGGAATGACTAATGCTAAAATACCCACAGGGCACATCTGAGACTTTGCCTGGCAACTTACTAGGATGACAAGCTTCCTTTGTTGCAGTTTCTTTAGATCTCAGATTCCCCAGATATGAAATAAGTGGGGTTGGACTGGCTGATCCCACTGTAACCTCTTAGAGTCTGTGAGAGCTCAGGGCAGACCAGTTACATTTCTGTTAATCCTGGGAATTCTACCTCTTAGGCCAGAGTCCTGGAAACTTAGCTATTGGAGAATAATCCACTTCAGACAATGAGCCCTCTAAATGAGATTTTTTTCAGACTAGGTCATAGTATTTCAGCTCTTTGTTCCCATGAACACACACATGCTTGGAGGTCCATGAGACTTGATCTGTTCTTTGGGAAAGATGATATCCCTCTTTCTTTGGGAAAGATAATATCCCGTCTTTGGGAAAGATATCAAATGCAGGAATGTAAGCAATTCTTGCATTTGAAAAAGACCAAATTTGGGGTACGTCCTGGGGGAAACTGTATTTGAAGAAGAAAGTTTATTACAAAGCTTTATGGAAGGAAAGAAACTTAAGCAGTCCATGTAGATGAACTCTAAGGCACTGCTGAAATTGGGGCCTAGGAAAGAAAAAGTGATTTTACCTGATCATATGGAACAGAGGTAAAGCAGCAGCACTTTTACTGCCAAGATAGATGAAAGGGATGAAGAGAAAAAAGCCAAGGGCATATTACAGTAGGCTTGATAAATGTCATCCTGAAATCTAACTCAATATTTGAATGCTATAAATTGTGTTAAGAAATATAAGGCCAAATAAACCTTTGGGACTGTTTGTGACTGATTCAAGGCGACTGAGTTTAAACTGCTGCTGATGAAATGGATGGGGGTAGAATAATGGTATTAGCAATTTAACAAAATCCTAATAAATCAGAGATGAAGTTTGATTTAAGTTACACAGAAAGCCTTGCCAGAGCACATGGCCTCAACTCATCTGAAGCCTGTGATTAGGATGGGAGCCGAAGTTGGAGCATGGAATCACTGCTATTTTGGATTCACTTCCACATCCTAAGGAGGTTCCATCAAGTGATAACAGGGAAGGCATCTGCTCTGAATACACTCACCACATTTGCAAGCCTTGTGTTTTTATCACATGTGAATCTTACCTGTGTACTCCCATTTTATCAACTCTCTGGTTTGGAATCATCTCATCCATCCCTCAGTTACCACCTTAGGAGAAAAGATTTCATCCCCAGTTAAGAAAGGACCTGGGAAAAAGGTAATAGGAAGTGAATATTTTATCAGCATAAGAAAGAACTTTCATCTTATTTCTTAACCCCTAAGAGCCCTGTAATGTCAATATTTGTATAAAACATGAAAACAATATTTGTAACATACATGCATAGGAGGGCTAATAATTTAAAATACAATTTCTGAAGTATTCCATCTCCTAGAATGATGGTTGCCCTGGGGCCTTCCACTCATTGAAGCAATGGATTTAAGATCTTCAGGGAAAGGGTGGAGGCCAACTCTAGCAATAGAATTATTTCTCATCTTTGACTAGCAAATAGGATTTTTGAGTCACTAGCAAGATAATTGTCTTCAAAATCAGGCTTTGGTGAAGAGAAATAAATTTCTAAATTCCTTGAGCTCCCATTAACATGTCAGGAATCACGGCTGGTTGACTGGCTCATAGAGTTTCTATAAACCTTGATAGAGAAAACTTAGCATGTAATGTAAAGGAAGCCTTGGCTACACTGGAAAGGCAGGGAGAAATCTTACATCTTTAGGCTTGAGGAATTGTGGGGAGAAGAAGATAGGAACCAGGGGACAGTCAAAGAGGTAAACACATGTGTTCACAGTTTCCCTTCTTGAGAGAATCTTGAGTGAATCCAACACTGAGGTTGGTGGCCTGCTACCCTCACTGGAACCTCTGTGCTTTGCAACTGCAGGGGCATCAGTTACATTGTATTCTTTGTGAATGGCCATTCCTGGAGTTGTGTAATGCTGTGACCCTTTTTTTCAAGCATGGCCTTATGAGGACTTCAGGTCTCTAGGAAAAATTTGGTAGAGGGATATGGGGCAGCACCAGTAGAAGAAAGTGGCTTGAGGGGCAAGCCTCTGAAAGCTCTCTTGGCTCTGCTGAGCTTTGATGTGTTGGGTAAAAGGTCTGAAACTTGCTTCATGGACTGGTGAAAACTCACAGAGCTGCTAAGAAGGGCCTGGCGTCAGAAATAAGCAACTACCAAGGATAGGAAAATCAACAACAAAGGTCAGCCATGAGCATCAGATGATAAACTTTATGCCATAAGTCCAGATGAAATTGTCCTCAGCAAATGCCAATCCTGAGATCAGATTGACACTCCATGCCAGGTCGGCAGAGAGAGGCAGTACCCAGGCCAGCTTCCTCTCACCACCTCAACCCCCTTCCTATGTCTCCACTTCCCTAATTATCAGAAATACTCTCAAGCTTTCACCTCCACCCAGAAGCCATCTTGAAAAGCAGGAAGAAGAAGAAGGGGGAAAACAGCTTTGTTCAAAGAGTTTAAGTTAAAATTATATGAATGTTTGTCCCCAAAAAAGCATTTGAATATGTAGATACTATTAATTTTCAAATTCTGCCCTTATTCTCACCCCATCTCCCTACTATCTAGCAAGATTGGGAGGGAGATTGACAGTTAATAAGGAAGATTGGATCAGTTAAAGACTATAAAGAAGCTTGTATTTTGTTTTGTTTTGTTTTTGCCAGCTTAGTGAAGTATGCATTTGCAATCCTGTTCTACCATGTTGGTGCATAGCTCTTAGTCCTTTAGACAAACAGCTCTTACTATTCTACTGTGATTTGTTTGAGATTCCTGGAAATCTCCTACCTTCCAAGTAAAGAAGGGATTAATGACTGAGTATACACACTCTGGGATGGAATTAAAGCATGAGACTCTTGGGACTGGAGCCATCTGGGGGACTATCTCATTAATGAAAGATTTTATTTTCAGAGAAAACTACAACCCAAGAAGCTTCCACTTCTTGTCTTCTGGAACTCTATCTGGGATCTCTGAGTTGCTGAAAAGAAGCCAGACTACCCACCTACACATGCCAGAGAACATCTAGACACTCCATTCCCACCAATGTGTTAAACATTGAGTGAGCTGTCTTAGACCACACTTACTCATTCACCAGATGAATTCCACCTAGTGACTTTAGCTTATATCACATGGAGAAGAAAAATTGCCAAGCTGAGCCCTGTCCAAATTCCTGATCCAAAATAATTAGATAAAATAAAATGCCAGTTATTTTAACTTGTTACATTTTGGGATGGTCTGTTATCCAGCCATAGGCAACTAGTATAGTAGAAAGAAACTGCAATAGGGTATTAGAAAAGAAGAAATTAATGCTAATTTGGTAGATCTCTGGGATAGGAGGAGGTAGGGTATAAGTATAGCTTTGGAAATGGCCAGACCTTGGGCAGGTGGTGAGAGGCATGGGGAGGAGAGTAAGAAAGCAGTGGAAGTGGAAGCACATAGAGAATGTTCTGAGCTTGCCCAGGGTGACAGGAGTGAGGCTGGCATGAATGGGAGCAGCAACAGGGAGAGATTTTTGAAAACAGAAATCACTGGCTAATGCCAAGACTATGCATGAAATTAAGGATGCTTGTTGCTACCAAAAAGGAAGGTTTAAAGTGAAGGTCCTGTCTCTGGTTATTGCTCTAGTGTCAGAAGCTGTCTATTGAAATATGTCACAGTAATAAACAAATAGGTTCATGGGTTCACCCTGAACCCTAATGTGAGTTTTCTTTCTCCAGTGGAAGTCCTAAGCTCTGGCTTGCACTAAATCTATATGAGCTTTGGGTGGTTTCCTGGTCATGGGTTAAACCTAAAACCTACATCTTTAAAAGTCCCAGAAAGAAAATCTGATTTACCCTTTATCAGTCTGTTCTCACACTGCTATAAAGATACTATTTGAGACTGGGTAATTTCTAAACTAAACAAAAGAGGTTTAATTGATTCACAGTTCTGTATGTCTGGAGAGGCCTCAGGAAACTTACAATCATGGCAGAAGGCAAAGGGGAAGCAAGGCACATCTTACACGGCAGCAGGAGAGAACAAGCAAGCATGAGGAAGTGCTGCACTTTTAAACCATCAAGATACCATGAGAACTCCCTCACTATCATGAGAACAGCATGGGGGAAACCATTCCCATTATCCAATCACCTCCCGCCAGCTCTCTTCCTCAACATGTGGGGATTACAATTCAAGATGAGAGTTGGGTGGGGACATAGAGCCAAACCATAACAGAACCCTTGGTTAATCTCCCTGCAATGTAGGGATGGCCATTCCTAGAGTTGTGTAATTTGTGCAATTCTGAAATTCCAACTATGTGTGTAATTCTGAAATTCCTGTATTAATGGCTGTTCCTTTTCAGGTTTCAGAATCCCCTTATTAAAGCATCACCATTCTGCTCATTTATTTGTTTAAGAAATGTTTCTTGATAGCCTACTACTATATGCTTTAGACACTTCCCAACATCGAATAAGATAGACAAGCCCGTGGTTCTGGGAGGCACGCCATTGGAGGAAACCAATGGTAAACAAGTAAACAAGCAAGCAAACAGGATAATTGCAAGAGCTAAAAGAAAGTAACCAGCACATGTAATACAAAACCAGCACATGTGATGGAAGGCAGGGTACAATATTTGATAAGAGGTCATGGAGTGCCTCTCTGGGGAGACAATGTTTGAGTCAATACTTGAATCATGAAGAAGAACCAGCCATGTGAGACCTGGAGGAAGGGCTTTTAGTGAGCAGAAACAGCCAGTACGGAGACCCAGAGGCTGGAACCAATTTTGCCTGTCTGAAGAACAGAAAGAAAGAGAGTATGGAATGGTAAGTGAAAGCAGGATGGTCAGAACAGATCAGAGAGTCAGGCAGTATTGGCCATGGAAGGCCTGTGGGGCCTGGGCAGCAGCTGGTTTTCATTTCAAGTGTAGAGGGAAGCAGTAGGAGAGAGCATGAGTAGGTTTATTTTTAAGCAGATCTTTGACTGATGAAATGAATTGTCAATATTAGTTATAAAGTTACTGGGGATTCAACCAGAGGTTGCCATACTTTTTTTCTGTAAAGGGCCAGAGAGCAAATATTTCAGGCTTTGGGGCAATTTAGTCTCTGTTGCAACTGCTCAATTCTGCCTCATAAAAGCAGCCACACACAAGATGTGTAACTTTAGTTACAAAAACAGGTGGTGGGCTAGATTTGTCCCTTGGGCTGTAGTTTGGAAAACACTATATTGGACAATGGGGTGTGGGAAAGTAAGTAGTTGAGTGCATCAAGCAGAGTGGGTATGTATGGTTAGTGGGAGCATGGAGAATTCTAAGATGCAAGGCCACAGGCTCTGTGAAGAAAGGCAGGTGGAGGAGAAGAATGTCAGTGACAGATTTTGCATTTTCTAATTTCACAAGGGCTGACCCCTATGAGCATGTGTGTGCATGTCTGTGTTCAACCTGGTGGCAATATGGGCCAAAGGCTCTGGTGTACTGGGGTGGTTGGTTTTGTGGGCCATGAAACTTAACAATATGGCAGTGCTCTTTAAGAAAGTGAATATAAAATTACAAATACAAAATTGAGGACAGGGCCTTGAAAGAAACATAGGCAAGTGAAAAGCCCTGAAGCATGAGGCTTATTAGCTCCAGGGTAAATCCACCTCTGCTTGTGTATACATACTCCCTCCCCGCAAGCTCACAGCAACAATCTGAACCTCATTAAATCAGACTATTTCAAATAAAACCTGTTTAGTGACATCTGGTGCATGACCGATACTTTGAAACACTCAGAATTCTAAACAAGGAAAAGGGCACCTGCTCTGGGTCCTGCTGTGTCTGATTTGTCATCACCAGGGTGCAGGTGCTCAGGCCCCACCCCACCCCACCGTCCTTAGCAACACAAACAGCAGTAAGTGGAAACCACACTGCAGCTTGTGTGGCTGATGTTTGCTTTATATCCTCGTACTTCTATTACAGGAAATGACACTGGAACCCGGAAAGAATGTATGCTGGTGCTTTAGGTCATGAAATGGGAGAAATTTTGTGGATTGTGTTTATTCTATCTTATCTTGAAAAATTTTGTCTGAGAGACAGCCCCTCCTCTGGATTCCACAGATCTGTATTGGGAAAATACTGTAATAAGCACCTGCAGTGGGAGCTCAGTCTCCAGTGCATCTAGACATGAGTGGAACTGCCCTGTGGAAGGTTGGAGGAGATGGTGTGATTGGTAGCTTAGGAGAAGGAGAGAGAGTTAAGGGCAAGGGGGAGGGAGGGATGGAGCCAGTGGATGGTGAAAGGCCTTGCCCTCTGCAGTGTGAGATCCCTTCAAATCTCTGCTCTGTCCTTTCCCTATTATGCAAATTGTCAGTTAAATTTATGAAGTCAAGGAAGGAATGAGGGACATAAAGTGCTTGATGCTCATGATTTTCTTTAGAAACAATAGAAGTAGCTAAATTCTTCAGCAAGCATGTGGAGGAGGATGTTGGAAGTGGGTGAGTGGTAAACAAAATGGATAAGGAGGATGGAAGCCATGGAAACTCGTGGGAATTGTAGGGGAGGCTTAGGTTGCTACAGCTCTTGGTTTAAGGTTTGCTCCAAATTTAACCACATCTATGAAATACAGAGGGGCCCTGCCTGAGAGCTCTGGTGGTGGCAGATGGCACGTGCCTGGGTCGCACAGCAGCCAGCAGGCACAGCATGTTGATGAGCACATGTGAGATATCCCTTTAGGCCTCCAGAAACATTGGGCAATTTGGCAAGGGGCTGATTTTCTGTGTGAGTAGATGGGTCTATAGAAATCAAAGAAATGTGAGTATAAAAGTCCTGTGACCTCATTGGAGACCACAGGGGAGTGAGGCCTGGGGACATTTAGGCTGCCATGGGTTGCATATCTACCTATCCCACCTGATGAAAAGTCACTGAGGCTGCAAACTTGTCTTATTCATTGCCATAACTCTTCCTGTCCCCCAATCACCTTTCCCAACTTACCCAGTGCCTAGCATGACCCCTGGCATATGTTGTATTCAGTCAGTGAATATATGTGTAATGAATAAATGAATAAAGAATGCATGAATAAAACACTCTTATGTAGGAGCCTGTACCCTGGTCCATACTATCCTTCATTCTTGATCAACTCTAGCTTCTTCCTGGACTTTTGGTCTCTATCTGCCATGAAAGAATTAATGGTGCTATCACAGCATCATTCAGACTGACATTTAGAATTACAGAATGGCAGAACTGGAAAGGACCCTAGAGCAGAGTCCAATGCTTTTGATGAAATCTGAGCTCCTTAAAAGAAAACCCAAGTGACTTCCATTTATCTGAAATCAAAACAAGCAAGAAATGCAAATGACTAGAATATTTTTTATATACCCTATGTCATATTTTTATTTATAAGAATACCTTATATATGTGAAAGTTTTTATGGGATATCAAGTTCTCTCACTTATATTATCTCACTGAATTTTCATAGTATATTTTTAAGTAGTCATTGATCTCCTCCATTTTAGAAAGGGTGAGTGACTTAACCCAGATCATTCAGCTGGCTAAAGACAGCCGGGGTTCGAAGTGGTTGTATTAGTTCTTTCTCACACAGCTACAAAGAACTACCTGAGACTGGATAATTTATGAAGAAAAGAGGTTTAATTGGCTCACAGTTTTACAGGTTGTACAACAGGCATTGCTAGGGAGGCCTCAGGAAACTTACAATCATGGTGGAAGGTGAAGGGGAAGCAAGCAAGTCTTCACATGGCTGGCAGGAGAGAGGGGGTTGGGGGTGGGGGGAGAGAGAGAGAGAGAGATAGAGAGAGAGAGAGAGAGAAAGGGGAGGTGCAACATACTTTTAAACAACCAGATCTCATGAGAACTCTATCATGAGACAGCACTAGGGAATGGTGCTAAACCATTAGAAACCACCCCCGTGATCCAATCACCTCCCACCAGGCCCCACCTCCAAACCATGAATTACAATTCAGCATAAGCTTTGGGTGGGGACACAGAGCCAAACCATATCAGTGGTCTACTGATTTCAGGTCCAATGTGATATCCACCATCTGGCAGGAAGCTTACCAGTTCATGGATAACAAATAGGCAAACTGATCTCAAGCATCTCCTTGGTAAGAAACACAGCTTCTAGGTTCTCTCAATCTCGTATTTCTTAGATAGCTCCAGAGCTATATGGAAAAATTATAGATAAAAGACACATGCTGTTCCACTAATTCTGTTGAGTTGTGAGAGAGTCTGAGTTTCCCATTGCCCCTGTAACAAATTACCACAAACTTAATGTTTTGGAAGTCTTATGGTTCTGGAAGTCACAGGTCTGAAATGAATTGTACAGGGCTAAAATCAAAGTGTTAGCAGGGTATATTTCTTGTGCAGATCTCAAAGGGAATCTGTTCCTTTCTCCTTTCAGTTTCTAGAAGTTGCTGGCATTCCTTGGCTTGTAGCCCTCTCACTCCAATCTCTGGTTCTGTCCTCATGTAGCTTTCTCCCCTGACTCTGACTCCTCTTGCATTCCCTTTATAAGGACTATTTTGATTATATCAGGCCCGGAATAATCCAGGATAACCTCCCCATTTCAAGATCCTTGATTTGACCATCTTGGCAAGGACCTTTTGCCATATAAGGTTAAATTCACAGGGTCTGGAATTAGAGCATGAACATATTTAGGGGATATTATTCAGCCTACCACAGAGAAGAATTTTATTTTTCTAATGTGTCAGGTTCAGTGGTTTTAAAAGAAATATTTAAAAATTATACGTGCCAATGGGTTTATCTGAGAAGAGAATGGGAAGATTATGGTATAAAAGCTACTGTACTCCCAATAGTGAGGAAGTTATCTTCCTCAATTTCTCTAGGGCATGGACTGTCCTCCCAGGTACACTCCTTAGTCTCTGAGTTCAGAGTAGAGACGGAGGTAGCCAGACTGGTATCTATGAATAGAGACAAAATTTTTCAGTCCTGCCTTTTAACCTCTACTACCTATAGGTGTAATGAGTGCCAAATGCCAGTATTTACGTGCATATTAATCAGTCTTTGGTATCAATGCATTTTTCAGTGTGAGGTTGTGAGTCTCAGCTTGAGAACCTGGGCTGTCTCTATCCTAGGATTTAAACCTGTCTGAGCATGTCCAGAGGGCCCAGCAAAGCCCTCTTTGCCTGTGGGACCCAGGAACCTGCAAGATGAGACACCCTAAAGAAAAAGAGCATGGAAGCTGTGTGCTTGGAGCACAAAAAGTCTAAAGACATTGGAGAACAAGGGCCGTGTCTCTCAGTAAGATCACCCCTTGCTCCAGCTCTATACGCTCACAGCCAACAAAGTTAAACAATGAGTACAAGCTAAAAGGGCTGTTTCTCTGAAATCCCTGGGGGACACTGAGAATGCAGAAAAGCCTTCACTGACTTGGCAGCATGGTGCTGCTGGTTTGAGCAGCAACAGGAAATGTAACAGGCAGCTTTTACAGTGGCAACTCGTGCTTTTTAGGTTTTAGAAGGCAGTTAGTATGTGTATTAGTCCATTTTCATACTGCTATGAAGAAATGTCTGAGACTGGGTAATTTATAGAGAAAAAGAAATGTAATGGACTCACAGTTCCACAGGGCTGGGGAGGCCTCACAATCATGGCAGAAGGCAAAGGAGGAGTAAAGGCATGTGTTTCATGGTGGTAGGCAAGAGGGTATGGGCGGGGGAACCGCACTTTATAAAACCATCAGATCTCATGAGACTTATTCATTACCATGAGAACAGCACGGGAAAAACCTGCCCCCATGATTCAATTACCTCCCACACAGTCTCTCCCATGACACTTGGGGATTATGGGAGCTAAAACTCAAAATGAGATTTGGGTGAGGACACAGTCAAACCATATCAGTAGGGGAGGAAAACAATAGTAAAAACACCTTTTAGAGTTCCCCAAGGATGAGTTGAAGGGATGAAGAGCTTTGAAGATGAGCTGAAGCTCTTGAAATTGCTAGTTGCAACAAAACCAGAGAATATTTGTGGCAGAATAATATTTTTAAATATTAACAGGAATAATAATTTTCCTATTATTTTCTATTACCCTGAAATCCCATGACCCTTTTTTGTTTCAAGCCCAGACCCAGACTTTGAGTGTTGATTACCATGGACAATTGATGTTATTACAACAGCAGAATAAAGGCTTTGAGTTTCGTAAGCCTAGCCTTGAGGGCACTTAAGGCATAAACAGTAGATTTGGACTAATATCTGATGAGTTAGAAAAAGGTGGTTTACTTCCAGACTAGAAAAAGATTCCCTGAATTCGGGGAGAAGGGGATGGTGGTGGGGTGATGGTAGAGAGGAATAGAGGGGAAGCCAATAATGAATGTACGTAGTGGATTTGGGGAAGAGGATATGGGAGTTTATTCCATTCTACTCTATCTGTTACTAACCCGGGAGGTGATAACACCTCCAGTTCGATTAGGGAAATCTGAGGACAAAGACTCCTTGAGCCTCCCTGTCCTAAGTAGCTCCCTAGGAAAAAGACTACACCCCACACTACGCTCCTCTATGTTGTTTTGGTACATGGGATTCTACACAGCCTTGTGGATATTACCATGGCTCAGCATGGTGTGAGAGCCCACAGAATTGTCCCTGTCCCTCAGCGGAGCATGGCAGTAGGCATGAAGGACAACCCAGTGATTGCTTTCATGGACAATTGATGTAGTGATGGAAATGGGAATGTCTCAAACGATGTTGGTCTGGAGAGATGATGATATAGAGTGTCTCCTTTTCACAATGATACCATTTAAACCCCCTCCCCAGACTTACACACAATCCCAGGGAAAAGGGAAATCCAAAATAGAATGTGATTCAGTCTATGCTATTTTGGCATAAAGGGAAATTGAAATAGAAGTCATATTGTTCAGTTGCAGAAAAATAAATACAATCACATTTTGTTGACATCTGAGTTAGGGGACCACACTTTGCATTCTCTACATTCTGTAGATGCATTTGCAGGTGACCTGAAACTCCCTGGTGCATTACAAGGTATCATTCTGATGAGGAAAGAATTTCAATCCTTCATGTATGGTAATGAGATATTTATCTGAAATGTGCTTCTACTTGACCAGCAGAATCTCAGCGTTGCTCTTGCATATGAAGTTACTCTCAGTGAGGGTCTGAGCAGATTACATACAATTTAATTTTTATTTACCTAATATATCGCCCAGGACTTGGGGGAATGTGATCACAGCAAATTCTATGCTGTAATGATTTTGTTAATCTGAATATTTGGAACAGCTTAGGAATATATTTGAATCATTTGTGATGTTTGATGTCTTCAAATATTGATTAGCAGTAGAGAATATTTAGAGAAAACAGATTATTTTTTGAATGTCTTATGCAAAGTTTTGAACACACCACAAATAAGAGAGAATAGTATAATGTTCCCGCATGTTCCCATTCCCCAGCTTAAACTATTAATATTCTGCCAATCTGAAAATACAGAATTTTAAAATGGGAAATGCTTTATTTGAAAAGTGAGGAAACAGAGTGGAGGGGTACAAGGGATCTTTCCACTCACACATCAGTGAGCTTTCTGCTCTGAAGTGAATAAAATTATGCACTAATCAATATTTAATAGCCATAATATTTCATAGTTCAGTCATTCTGAATAAATGGGAGATTGCCCCCAAATCTTGATTGAGCGTGAATCCTCTGCAATTTCTGAAGAACTCCCAAAGTGAACGTGGTTAAGCACAGGGTTGCCAAACACTGGGTCTGAGCTTAGGCAGTGAGGCACCTAGGATGCAACATTTAAGGGGCCCTGAATCTCAGGTTCACCCATACACAGGGTCAGCACCTCACTCAGTCCATCCTATCCCTTGGGCTACCACATGCTCATTCCAGTTTCTGACTCATATTAATCCCAGAATCCCCGAACTAGCTGCTCAACTGCCTTGCCTCTTGGGATCACACACTTTTGTGAGAAGAGGTGGTCGACAAGGCACGACTGACTCCTCCTGCACTCACAAATTCACTTGATGTGAAGTGACTCCTGGGTGCCAGAAATGAGGCTAGATGCCAGGGTGTGAAGATGAATAAGTCAATGGCCTTGACTTTGAGGACATTGCAGTCTGCTAGGGATTCTCTCTAAACGGTTTATTTTTCCATTTGCATTTGAAACAGTACACTCTAAACCAGTATTAATTCCAGGGAGCACATGGACTACGGCTGAATGGAAACTATTTATTCCTGGCAATTTTAGAGCATGCTGGAGGGGGCAGTAGTAGTTGACAATACGTTTTTCCTATAGGTGTTTATACCTGATTCTCACAGCAGTTCTATGAGATGGGTATTACCTCATTCTTTTAGAATTGACAAAATGTTTGCTTAGAAGTATTGAGTAATTTGCAAAAGATCTAGCAACAAATGTTTCCCATTGGGATTTGAACCCTAGCCTTGTGCCTTAAATTAAATATATCCTGACATGGTAACTACAACAGTCAAAAGGTCCCCACTAGAAATGACAAAGGAATATTGGAAAACTGGGGACTTGGAAGGAACATGTTACAAAGCAGCTACCAAGGTGGTGAGAGACGCCTCGGGATGGCACAGACACACCCAAATTCTCATCCTCACCTGTAGTTCTTCCCTCGCCATCCTCAGATTATGATCCATAAAGCCTCTCTGAAGAGGTAGCCTGCAGCCCTGTGCTTGCTAACAACCTGCGTATCCTCTGAACAGTATCTTCATCCTCTCCTGACAATGGGGAGTTCCTGTTACTGTCTGCTGTTAGAGCAGGAAGCCATGGAGGAGAATGGCTTCCTCCTAGCTCGAATGCTTCAGTTCCCTAATGGAGCTGACTTCCAGGCACTGATGGGGCCTGGGCTAAGAAGCAGTGTGGAATGGGGACTCTTTCCAGGAGGCAAAGGATGCTGGGATTTCATATTTGAAAGTGAATTCAATTCATCCCAGCATCACTGATGACTAGTAAAAAACCAATTTTGGAGTGCTTTGTTGGTTCAGTTCAGTATTCACGTGCCCAATACCTAACCTAGTCATGCAGTGATGTGTCACAGTTTCTACATCTAGGTCCCTGTGATGGTCCTTGGTGCTGTTCACCAGCTATTTCCAGGCATTTCCCATTTGCCTTGTGATGGGGAGGCCATGTGACTTTCTCTGGCTGAATTTTAACTGGAAGCACATGTTCCTAGGCCAGACCATTTAACTCCTGACATAATACCTCTGGAGCTTTCTTTGCCATTTCTGGGGTAACCAGGAACCTTGCACTATGGCTGCTCCATCAGCTTAAGTCTTGGAGTTAGGATGATCTGGAACATAGAAGAGAAATAAACTTTTGTTGTATTAAGCATCTGAGATCCTTTTTCCCCCGTAACATAGCCTACTCCATCTTGACCAGTAGAGAATGTACTACATTTCTTTTAATTTTTTAAAATACATTTTTGTTTTGTGGATACATAGTAGGTCTATGTATTTAGAGGGTACATGTGATGTTTTGGCAAAGGCATGCAATGTGTCATAATCACATTATGGAAAATGGGTATCCATCCCCTCCAGCATTTATCCTTTGTGTTACAAACAATCCAATTACATACTTTTAGTTGTTTTTAAAATGTGCAATAACATTATTATTGACTATAGTCTCTCTGCTGTGCTATCAAATACTAAGTCTTATTTATTCATTCTAGCTATTTTTTTTTGTACCCTTTAGCCACCTCCATCTTCCCAGCATGCCTCCCTTCCCCAATACCTTTTCCAGACTCTGGTAACCATCCTTCTACTCTCTATCTCCATGGGTTCAATTGTTTAATTTTCAGATCCCACGAATAAGTGAGAACATGCACTGTCTGTCTTTCTGTGCCTGGCTTATTTCACTTAACATAATGATCTCCAGTTCCATTCATGTTGTTACAAATTACTGAATCTCATTCTTTTTTTATGGCTGAATAGTAATCCATTGTGTACAAGGACCACAGTTTTTTCATCCATTCATTTGTTGATGGACACTTAGGTTGCTTCCAAATCTTGGCTATTGTGAACAGACCTGCAAGAAACAGGGGACTGAAGGTATCTCTTCAATATGCTGATTTTCTTTCTTTTTGGTGTATACCCAGCAGTACAGTTGCTGGATTGTATGGTAGCTCTATTTTTAATTTGCATTTCTCTGATAATCATTGATGTTGAGCATGTTTTCATATGCTTGTTTAGGATTTGTATGTCTTGTTTTGAGAAATGTCTATTCAAATCTTTTGCGTATTTATTAATCAGATTAGGTATTTTCCTCTAGTGTTGTTTGAGCTCTTTGTATATTCTAGTTATGAATATCCTGTCAGATGGGTAGTTTGCAAATATTTTCTCTTATTCTGTGGGTTGTCTCTTCACTTTGTTGATTGTTTCCTTTGCTGTGCAGAAGCTTTTTAACTTGATGTGATCCCATTTGTCTATTTTTGCTTTTGTTGCCTGTGCTTGTGGGGTATTACTCAAGAAATCATTGTCCAGATTGTTGTCTTGGAGAGTTTCCCCAATGTTTTCTTGTAGTAGTTTTATAGCTTGAGGTCTTAGTTTTAAGTCTTTAATCCATCCATTTTAATTTGATTTTAGCATATGGCAAGAGATAGGGGTCTAGTTTTATTCTTCTAGGTATGGATATCTGGTTTTCCTGGCACTATTTATTGAAGAGGCTGTCTTTTCCCCAGTGTACATTCTTGGCACATTTGTCAAAAATGTTCATTGTAAGTGTTTGGATTTGTTTATGGGTTTTCTATTGTGTTCCATTGAGCTGTGTGTCTATTTTTATGCCAGTACCATTCTATTTTGGTTACTATAACTCAGTAGTATAATTTGAAGTCAGGATAGTTTTTTTCTACGTCTGTGAAGAATGTCATTGGTATTTTGATAGGGATTGCATCAAATCTGTAGATTGCTTTGGAAAGTATGGATATTTTAACAATATTGATTATTCCAATCCATGAACGTGAAATATTTTTCTATTTTGCAGTGTTCTCTTCAATTTCTTTCATTAGTGTTTTATAGTTTTCATTACAGAGATCTTTCACTTCTTTGGTTAATTTCTAGGTATTTAATTTTATGTGCAGCTCTTGAAAATAGGATTACATTTTTGATTTATTTTTCAGGCTGTTCCCTGGTGGCATATAAAAATGGTATTGATTTTTGAATGCTGAGTTTATGTCCTGCAACTTTGCTGAATTTTTTTTTATCAGTTCTAATAGTTTTTTGGTTGAGTATGTAGGTTTTTCCAAATATAATATCATACCATCTGCAAACAAAGATAATTTGACTTCTTCCTTTCCAATTTCGATACCCTTTATACCTTCCTCTTGTCTGATAACTTTAGCTAGGACTTCCAGTACTATTTTGAATAACAGTGGTGAAACTGGGCATTCTTACTGTATTTCAGATCTTAGAGGAAAAGCTTTCAGATTTTTCCCATTCAGCTGTGGGCCTGTTGTATATGGCCTTTATTATGTTGAGATATGTTCCTTCTATATAGAGTTTTTTGAGGGATTTTATCATGAAGGGATGTTGAATTTTATCAAATGCTTCTCAGCATCAATTAAAATGATCATATGGATTTTGTCCTTCATTCCTTTGATATGATATATCACATTGATGGATTTACATATGTCGAACCATCCTTGAATCTCTGGGATAAGACCCATTGGTTATGATGAATAATCTTCTTAATGTGTTGTTGAGTTTGGTTTGCTAGTATTTTGCTGAGGTTTTCCATCAATATTCGTCAGTGATATTGGCCTATAGTTTTGCTGTCATTGTTTTTTTTTTTTTGCTTGATGTATCCTTTGTCTGGTTTGGGTATCATGGTAATACTGACCTCACTGAGTTTGGAAATATTCCCTCTTCCTCTATTTTTCTGAATAGTTTGAGTAGGACTGGTATTAGTTCTTTAAATGTTTGGTAGAATTCAGCAGTGAAGCCATCAGGTCCTGGGCTCTTCCTTATTGGGAAATTTTACTTATGGTTTTGATCTTGTTACATGTTATTCGTCTGTCCAGGTTTTGGATTTATTTATAGTTGAATCTTGGTAGGTTGTATGTGTCTAGAAACTTGTCCATTTCTTCTAGACTTTCCAATTTATTGGCATAGACATGCTTATAGTAGCATAGTCACTAATGATCATTTGAATTTCTGCAGTATCAGTTGTAATGTCTCCTTTTTCATCTCTGATTTTATTTGGGTCTTCCCTCTTTTTTTTTTCAGTTTGGCTAAAGGTTTCTCAATGTAGTTTATTCGAAAAACTAGCTTTTAGTTTCATTGATCTTTTGTATTGTTTTCTTCATTTCAATTTCATTTATTTATTCTCTGATTATTATTGTTTCTTCTACTAATTTTGGGTTCAGTTTGCTCCCACTTTTCTAGTTCTGCAAGAAACATTGTTTGGTTATTTATTTGAAGTTTTTCTTCTTTTTTGATGTAGGCATTTATAGCTATAAACTTCCCTCTTAGTACTGCTTTTGCTGTATCCCATAGGTTTTAGTATGTTGTGCTTCCATTATCATTTGTTTCAATAAATTTTTCAAATTCCTTCAACCCATTTATGCCTAGTATTCCATTATTGGAATGCTAAGCATGTGAAATTATTTATAGTCTATTGCTCAAGGTCATTGCCAAAGTCTGATTTTTCAAATTAAAAAAATTGCAACCTCAGGTCTTAATGGGTTAATTTCTTCATGACTGTACTGATCATTCAGTACCATAATGTTTAATTTCCATGTATTTGTATAGTTTCCAAAATTCCTCTTATTATTGATTTCTAGTTTTATTTCATTGAGTTCAGTGAAGATGCTTGATATTTCATTTTTTAAATGTTTTTCAGACTGGTTCTGTGACCTAAGATATGATCTATCCTTGAGAATGATCCATGTGCTGAGGAAAAGAAAGTATATTCTGTAGGTCTTGGATGAAATGTTATGTAACTATCTATTAGATCCATTTGTTCTGTATTGTAGATTAAGTCCAATGTTTCCTTGTTGATTTTCTGTCTGGAAGATCTGTCCAGTGCTGAAAGTGGGGTATTGAAGTCTCCAGCTGTTATTGTATTGGGGTCTATTTCTCTCTTCAGCTCTAATATTTGCTTCATATATATCTAGGTGCTCCAGTGTTGCATGTATATACATTCAAAATTTATATGCTCTTGCTGAATTCACCCCTTTATCATTATATGCTGACTATCTTTGTCTCTACTCATAGTTTTTGTCTTGAAATCTATTTTGTCTAATATAATTACAGCTAACTCTGCTCTTTTTTTTTGTTTCCATTGGCATGGAATATCTTTTTCCAACCCGTTATTTTCAGTCTATATATATCCTTATAGATGAAGTATGTTTCTTGTAGGCAACAGATCAAAGGGTCCTTTTTTTTTTTAAATCCATTCAGCTGCTCTATGACTTTTGATTGGAGAATTTAGTCCATTTACATTTATTGTTATTATTGATAAATAAGGACTTAGTCCTGCCATTTTGTTATTTGTATTCTAGGTGCTTCATGGTCTTCTTTTCCTTTCTTTTTCCTTCCTGTCTTTCTTTAGTGAAGGTGATTTCCTCTGGTGGTATGATTTAGTCACTCGCTTTTTATTCTTTTTGTATCCATTGTATGATTTTTGGTTTGAGGCTACCATGAAGCTTCCAAATACTATCTTATAGCCCATTATTTTAAGCTGATAACAACCTAACACTGTTTGCATAAACAAACCAACAAATAGCAAAAAGAAAACTAATAAAGACTCTATGCCTTAACTTCATCCCCTCAGCTTTGTTAATTTTTGCTGTTACTATTTATATCTTATTGTATTCTGTATGTGTTAAAAAGTTGTTGTAGTTATTATCTTTGGTTGTATTTCTTGTTTTTTGTTGATTCATTGTTTAGTCTTTCTACTTAACATAAGAGTAGTTTACACACCACAGTTACAGTGTTATAATATTCCATGGTAGACATGGTTTGGCTGTATCTCCACCCAAATTTCATCTTGAATTGTAGTTCCCATAATCCCCATGGGTCATGGGAGGGATCAGGTGAAGATAATTGAATCATGGGGTGGTTTCTCCCATCCTGTTCTCATGATAGTGAGTTAGTTCTCATGAGATCTGATGGCTTCATAAGGGGCCTTCACCTTCACTGGGCACTCATTCTTTCTCCTGCCATGCTGTGAAGGGGAACCTTCCATCATGATTGTAAATTTCCTGAGGCCTCCCCAGCCATGCGGAACTGTGAGTCCATGAAACCTCTGTCCTTTATAAATTACCCTGTCTCAGGTATTTCTTCATAGCAGCATGAGAACAGACTAATACAGTTAATTAGTACCAACTAGTGGAGCGCTGCTGTAAAGATACCCCAAACTGTAGAAGTGACTTTGGAACTGGGTAACAGGCAGAGGTTGGAACAGTTTGGAGGGCTCAGAAGAAGACAGGAAGACGAGAGAAACTTTAGAACTTCCTAGAGACTTGTTTAATGGCTTTGACTAAAATGCTGATAGTGACAAGGACAATGAAGACCAGGCTGAGGTGGTCTCAGATGGAGATGAGTAACTTGTTGGGAACTGGAATCAAGGTGACTTTTGCTATGCTTTAGCAAAGAGACTGGAGGTATTTTGCCCCTTCCCTAGAGATCTGTGGAACTTTGAGCTTGAGAAAGATAATTTAGGGTAGCTGGCAGAATAAATTTCTAATCGGCAAAGTGTCCAAGAAGTGAATTGAGTGCTGTTTAAAGTATTCAGTTTTATGCATTCACAAAGATATGTTTTGGAATTGGGACATATGTTTAAAAGGCAAGCAGAGCATAAAAGTTTGAAAACTTTGCAGTCTGATGATGCAATAGAAAAGAAAAACCCACTTTCTGAGGAGAAATTGAAGCCAGCTTCAGAAATTTGCATAAGTAATGAGGAGCTAAATGTTAATTGCCAAGACAATGGGGAAAATGTCTCCAGAGCATGTCAGAGGTCTTTGTAGCAGCGCCTCCCATCACAGGCCTGGAGGCCTAGGAGGAAAAAATGGTTTTGTGGGCTGGGCCCAGGGCCTTGATGCTTTATGCAGCATCAGGACTTAGTGTCCTGTGTCCCAGCTGTGGTTAAAAGGAGTCAATGTACAGCTCAGGCCATTGCTTCAGAAGGTTCAAGGCCCAAGCCTTGATGGATTACATATGGTGTTGGGCCTGCAGGTACATAGAAGTCAAGAATTGAGGTTTGGAAACCTCCACCTAGATTTCAGAGGATATATGGTAATGCTTGAATGTCCAGGTGGAAGTTTGCTGCAGGGGTGGAGTGCTCTTGGAGAACCTCTGCTAGGGCAGTGTGGAAGTGAAATGTGGCATCAAAGCCCCCACACAGAGTCCCCACTGGGGCACTGCCTAGTGGAGCTGTGAGAAGGGCACCACCATTATCCAGACTGCAGAATGGAAGACCCACCAACTGCCTGCACCATGTGCCTGGAAAACCCACAGACACTCAACACCAATCTGTGAAAGCAGCTGGGAGTGGGGCTGTAACCTGCAAAGTCACAGAGGTGGAGTTGTCCAAGGCCATGGGAGCCACCTCTTACACCAGCATGGCCTGAATGTGAGACATGGAGTTAAAGGAGATCATTTTGGAATTTTAAGGTTTGATGACTGCCCTGTTGAATTTCAGACTTGCATGGGACCTGTTGCCCCTTTTGGCCAATTTCTCACATTTGGAACCAGAGTATTTACCCAATGCCTGTACCCACTTTGTATTTAGGAAGCAACTAACCTGCTTTTGATTTTACAGGCTTATAGGCAGAAGG
>NW_012103465.1:387708-390147 GCF_000951045.1 Mandrillus leucophaeus
CTGGAGGCCTAGGAGGAAAAAATGGTTTTGTGGGCTGGGCCCAGGGCCTTGATGCTTTATGCAGCATCAGGACTTAGTGTCCTGTGTCCCAGCTGTGGTTAAAAGGAGTCAATGTACAGCTCAGGCCATTGCTTCAGAAGGTTCAAGGCCCAAACCTTGATGGATTACATATGGTGTTGGGCCTGCAGGTACATAGAAGTCAAGAATTGAGGTTTGGAAACCTCCACCTAGATTTCAGAGGATATATGGTAATGCTTGAATGTCCAGGTGGAAGTTTGCTGCAGGGGTGGAGTGCTCTTGGAGAACCTCTGCTAGGGCAGTGTGGAAGTGAAATGTGGCATCAAAGCCCCCACACAGAGTCCCCACTGGGGCACTGCCTAGTGGAGCTGTGAGAAGGGCACCACCATTATCCAGACTGCAGAATGGAAGACCCACCAACTGCCTGCACCATGTGCCTGGAAAACCCACAGACACTCAACACCAATCTGTGAAAGCAGCTGGGAGTGGGGCTGTAACCTGCAAAGTCACAGAGGTGGAGTTGTCCAAGGCCATGGGAGCCACCTCTTACACCAGCATGGCCTGAATGTGAGACATGGAGTTAAAGGAGATCATTTTGGAATTTTAAGGTTTGATGACTGCCCTGTTGAATTTCAGACTTGCATGGGACCTGTTGCCCCTTTTGGCCAATTTCTCACATTTGGAACCAGAGTATTTACCCAATGCCTGTACCCACTTTGTATTTAGGAAGCAACTAACCTGCTTTTGATTTTACAGGCTTATAGGCAGAAGGAACTAGCCTTGTCTCAGATCTTAGACTTGGACTCTTGAGTTAATGCTGGAACGAGCGAAGACTTTGGGAAACTGTTGAAAAGGCATGATTGTGTTTTGAAATGTGAGGACATGAGATTTGGGAGGAGCCAGGGGTGGAATAATATGGTTTGGCTGTATCCCCACCCAATCTTATCTTTAGTTGTAGTTCCCATGATCCCCACATGTTGTGGGAGGAACCCAATGAGAGGTAATTGAATCATGGGGGCAGTTATTTTCATGTTGTTCTTGTGATAGTTAAGTGAGTTCTCATAAGATCTGATGGCTTTATAAGGGGCTTTTCCCTTTTGCTCGGCACTTCTCCTTCCTGCCATCACGTAAAGAAGGATGTGTTTGCTTCCCCTTCTGCCATGATTGTAAGCTTCCTGAGGCCTCCCCAGTCATGCAGAATTGTGAGTCGATTTAACCTCTTTTCTTTATAAATTATCCAGTCTTGGACAGCTCTTTTTAGCAGCATGAGAATGGACTAATACAGTGTTTTTCTGTGTACATACTACTACCAGTGAGTTTTATACTTTTGGATGATGATTTCTTTGGCTCATTAACATCCTTTTCTTTCTGATTGAAGTATTCCCTTTAGCATTTCTTCTAGGACAGGTCTGGTGTTGATGAAATCTTTCAGTTTTTGTTTGTTTGGGAAAGTTTTTATTTCTTCTTCATGTTTGAAGAATAATTTTGGTAGATACACTGTTCTAGGGTAAAAGTTTTTTTTTTTCCTTTAGCACTTTAAATATGTCATGTCATTCTCTCTGGCCTGTAAAATTTCCACTGAAAATTCTGCTGCAAGATGTATTGGAGCCCCATTGTATGGAGCTCTTGCTGCTTTTAGAATCTTTTCTTTGTCCTCAACCTTGGGAGTTTGATTATTAAATGCCTTGAGGTAGTCTTCTTTGAGTTAAATCTTGGTGTTCTATAAGCTTCTTGTACTTGGGTATTGATATCTCTAAGTTTTGGAAGTGCTCTGCTATTATCCCTTTGGACAAACTTTCTACCCCATCTCTTTCTCTACCTCCTCTTTAAGGCCAGTAACTCTTAGATTTGCCCTTTTGAGGCTATTTTCTAGATCCTGTAGGTTTGCTTCATTGTATTTTATTCTTTATTTTGTCTCTTCTGACTGTATTTTGTAACATCCTGTCTTCAAACTCACTAATTATTTCTTCTGCTTGATTAATTCTGTTATTAAAATACTCTGTTGTATTATTCAGTATGCCAATTGCATTTTTCAACTCCAGAATTTGTTTGATTCTTTTTATTTCAATCTCTTTGTTAAATTTATCTAATAGAATTCTGAATTCATTCTCTGTGTTATTCTGAATTTCTTTCAGATTCCTCCAAATAGCTATTTTTAATTCTCTTTCTGAAAGGTCACATATATCTCTTTCTCTAGGATTGGTGCCTGGTGGCTTATTTAGTTCATTTGGAGAAGTGATTTTTTTCTGAATCATCTCAATACTTGTAGATATTCGTCTGTGCCTGGGCATTAAAGAGTTAAGTATTTATAGCTGGGTAAGGTGGCTCACACCTGTAATCCCAGCACCTTGGGAGTCTGAGGCAGGCAGATCACGAGGTCAGGAGTTTGAGACCACCCTGACCAACATGGTGAAATCCCAT
>NW_012103465.1:391602-393736 GCF_000951045.1 Mandrillus leucophaeus
TCTATTTTGAAGTTGCAAGCTGTGCAGCCTGGGGTTAGGGATGGGGTGGTGCCAGCACTCCCTTAACCTTGTGCTGGCATCTTAGTAGATCATGTATGCCTCCCCACCAATACCGCACCCAGTCCACTGTCTTTGGGCCTAGTTCAGCCTGAGGACTCATCTAGGTGTTGCGTTCCTTGTGGCCTAGTCTGCCTTTCAAGTTTACTTGGGGTTCCAGCATACTTTAGCGCATGGTGGTAAGGCTTGTGGGAACTCAAGTTCTGACCCCTGGGATCAGTTATTCCCCTCTGGCTAGGGCTGGTTTAGATGCTTCCTCCATGGACGAGTGTCAGCTGAGTTTGGTCTGATTTTGTTTTCTAATAAGGGCAGCACTGAGTTCAATGCCTTAAAATTGCTGGCTCTCCCCAGGGCACAGAAATGCTCTCCATACCACGCTGCAGGGGGAGGGATGGCATGAGTGATTCAAGGCTGTCTTTCCTATCTCTTCAGTGCCTCTTTCAGTGATACAAAGTTAAAACCAGGTACGATGAGTGCTCACCTGATTTTTCGTTCTTACTAAAGTGTTTTTTTGTGTGTAGATAGTTGTTAAATTGTTGTCCTTGGAGGGATGATTGGTGGAGCCTTCTATTCTGCCATCTTGCTCCACCCCTCCAGTGCTATATTTCTTAAAGAAAACTTTAAAATCACTTAGGTGCCTTGCTAGTCTGAAAGATTACACAATTTTATATTCTTTTTATATATTTTTATCTCTATTGCATCAGGACAATCATATAACATCACACTAATACTAATGAACAGCTTTTTCTTATGGATATGAATAATTACATTTCTATTTACATTTGAACACCTCTCATCAATATTCTAATAGGGTCTACATTTTATTACCATTTCACTTGTTTTTAAAGCCACGTGCCTCCGTTTCCATCAGAGCTAAAGGATGGGAGATGAAAAGGTTTTATGGGGGGAGGTAGGTAGTTTTAAATACGGGCTGTGCCACTGTAACCAGAGAAGCAGGTCAATCATCTCTGTACATTGAGCTTCTGTGTAAACTGTGGTTGAAGAGAATATTCTACTGTGTGAAATAATCCCATCATATGAAACAAAGTTTAAGGTCTTTCTGATGACTTCGACAGTTATAATTCTTAATCTTGTGCTTATAGAATATTCTAAGAAACATATCGTGAATTAAGGAGAGTGTACAGTGGGATCATACAGACCTGGGATCAAATTCCAACTACTAAACTGGCTAGTTGTGCGGTCTTAGGCAAGTAGCTTAATTCTTTTGTTTTCTTTTTTACGGAGTCTTGCTCTATCACCAGGCTGGAGTGCAGTGGCGCGATCTTGGCTCACTGTAACCTCTGCCTCCCGGGTTCAAGTGATTCTCCTACCTCAGCCTCCCAAGTAGCTGGGACTATAGGCACACGCCATCGTGCCCAGCTAATATTTGTATTTTTAGTAGAGCCGGGGTTTCACCATGTTTTCCAAGATGGTCTTGATCTCTTGACTTCATGATCCGCCTGCCTCGGCCTCCCAAAGTGTTGGGATTACAGGCGTGAGCCACCGTGCCAGGCCTGGCTTAATTCATTTATCCTTACTCCAACAACTGTAAAAATTGAGGTAATAAGATGCTGTTGTAACGATTAAATGAAAGGTTACCTGTAAAATGCTTAGCACACTAGGTAAGTGTTTAATCAGTTGTGTTACTTGTTTTTGTTATTATTATTATTTGTCAGATTTATTAAATGAAAGCAATACTAAGGTAGAAAACTCATTTTAAGAAAGCAAAGGAATAGAGCCTGGGTAGAATCTAAACCTATTTGCTTTGGAGTGATTGAGATATCCAATATCAGCATTGGGGTATGTAACACAATACAATCTTCTATAATGAAATAACTTGTTTCAGCCAGGGGGTGAAAAAAAATAGAATGGAGCTGTGTTGGCTCTTCTATTGCATCCAGTGAAACACAATTTGTTGAGCACACAGGAGGAAGAGACAGTGTGGTAGAGAGAGGAAGGTGTGCAGAATTTAGAAACAAGCAGGACTCCTTAGTTTGAGTCCTAGCCTTTCCTCATCCCAGCTGTATAAAGTGGAAGAATATAGTTAATTTTCTTTTCATCTCAGTAACTCTCATCT
>NW_012103465.1:396441-398413 GCF_000951045.1 Mandrillus leucophaeus
CTGGGAGGCAGAGGTTGCAGTGAGCCAAGATTGCACTACTGCACTCCAGCCTGGGCAACAGAGAGAGACTCTGTCTAAAAAAAAAGAAAAAAAAAGGTATTTATCGTAGTCTTCTCAATGTGGGCTTCTTTGTACCCAAACTTCTTGGGAAAACTTCCCAGATATTCAAAAGGACTGGGTTTTGTGATCTAAGCTGTATCTACTTTAGGGGTAACCTCAAGCCCAGTAATGCTGTGGTTCTTGCAGACTTGCAGAGGTACCAACTTGATGATCCTGGTTGAGATCCAGAAGAATTGTCTGGATTGCCAGACAGAGACTCTTGTTCTCCTCCCTTACTTTCTCCCTAACAAATGTTGTCTCTCTTTTGTTTCTAAGCCACCTGGAGTTGGGATTGAAGTGACACAAATACCCCTTTGGCCACCACCTGTAGCACCAGACTGGGTCAGACCTGAAGTGAGCACAGCACTGGGTCTCTCTCAAGGCCTTCTGTAACCACTCCCTGGCTACCACCATGATCACTCAAAGCCCTGTGGCTCTACAATCAACAAGTGGCAAAGCCACCCAAGCCTATGTACTTCCCTTCAGGGCAGCGAGTTCCCCCAGTCCCTGGGTAGGTCCAGAAGTGCGATCCAGGAGCCAGGGACTAGAGTCAAAAATCTTAGAAATTTACCTGGTGTTCTGTTATACTGCAGCTGAGCTAGCACCTGAACCACAAGATGCAGCCCTTCCCATGCTTCCCTTCCCGTTCCAAAAACAGAGAAGTCTTACCAAAGGCAGAGGAGTCTCACCTCACGGCCACTATCACCCCAGGCCCACCAGGAGTACTGCCAGACTACTGCTGATCTTCCGTTAAGGCCCAAGGGCTCTTCAGCCAGACTGTAGTAAATACTGCCTGGCCTAGGACTCACCCTTCAGGGGAGTGTGGTCCCCTCTGGCCCAGGGAAGGTCCAGAAATCCCATCCAAGAGTCAAGTCCTGGAATCAAGGACCCCAAGAGCCCACTTGGTGCCCTACCCACTGTGGCTGAGCTGGCACTTAAAGCCAGAAAGTCTCAGAGTCTCATCCAAGGCACTCAATGTAACTGGGTATTGCTGCTGGTTATTCAGGGCCCAAGGGCTCTTAAGTTAGTAGATGGTGAATTCTGCTAGAACTGGGTCTTTTACTTCAAGGAAGCAGGTTCCCTTTGGCCCAGGATGTGTCTAGAAGTGTCTGGGAGCTTGGGCCTAGAAAGGGGGCCTCATGACTCTGACCAGTGCCCTATCCTGCTGTGGTTGAGCTACTATTTAAGATGCAAGACTAAGTCCTCCCCACTCTTTCATCTCATTTCTTCAATCAGAACAAAGGGGTCTATTTTGAAGTTGCAAGCTGTGCAGCCTGGGGTTAGGGATGGGGTGGTGCCAGCACTCCCTTAACCTTGTGCTGGCATCTTAGTAGATCATGTATGCCTCCCCACCAATACCGCACCCAGTCCACTGTCTTTGGGCCTAGTTCAGCCTGAGGACTCATCTAGGTGTTGCGTTCCTTGTGGCCTAGTCTGCCTTTCAAGTTTACTTGGGGTTCCAGCATACTTTAGCGCATGGTGGTAAGGCTTGTGGGAACTCAAGTTCTGACCCCTGGGATCAGTTACTCCCCTCTGGCTAGGGCTGGTTTAGATGCTTCCTCCATGGACGAGTGTCAGCTGAGTTTGGTCTGATTTTGTTTTCTGCCATAACAAGGGCAGCACTGAGTTCAATGCCTTAAAATTGCTGGCTCTCCCCAGGGCACAGAAATGCTCTCCATACCACGCTGCAGGGGGAGGGATGGCATGAGTGATTCAAGGCTGTCTTTCCTATCTCTTCAGTGCCTCTTTCAGTGATACAAAGTTAAAACCAGGTACGAAGAGTGCTCACCTGATTTTTCGTTCTTACTAAAGTGTTTTTTTGTGTGTAGATAGTTGTTAAATTGTTGTCCTTGGAGGGATGATTGGTGGAGCC
>NW_012103465.1:400283-403079 GCF_000951045.1 Mandrillus leucophaeus
ACTGAGACATTTCCAGAGGCTGTGCTCTTAACCACTAGCCTACATTGCCTCTCATGATAAGTGAATGCCAGGTCAAGTAACCTATACACAGAAGCTCTTCAAGAACTTCTCTCTCATGGGAAAATCACTTTGCCTCTGTCTCACACATTCTAAACATCAATCAGGATGCAGTCAAAGGCCACTTTCTTTATGAAGTCTTCTCATATTACCTCAGCCCACTCAACTCTCAGCTTTTCTTGAACCCCTGTGATACTCACTGAAATACTAAAGAGATCTATTAGTCAGAACTATTTCTATTTAAGGAGGCTTAACATCTATGGGTCAAAGCCGTTCTAAATATTCAACATGGAAGACATAAATTTGTTATTATGAAAAACTCCAACCTGTTAACAGCTGGAGGAAGACAACCTCATCCCAACAACTGAGGGTGCACTTTCAGTCTGACATGGCACCTAACAGAAAGTTCTGTGACCTCTGGAATGAGTGCATGTTCATGCTGTTTCAGGAGCTTCCAGCCTGGAGTTCATAGAGGTTTGGATGAATTATTTTTTTGACATTTTTTAAAGTTCTAAAGGAGCCATAATGAGTTATTGGCTCTCTGACACAACAATTATTTTATGTTTTTGGTGGGAATTATATCCATTTAATGTCTACATTGGACACTTTGATTGGCTCTTGATGACTGGATTTGTGAAACATAAATGATTAGTGGTCTTGACAGGGTTATTGGAGTCAGGATCAGGGAGTGACGATAGCTGACAGCATGCTTCCAGGATAGGTCAAAGTTGGACAGCACCCCAAATAAAGGAAAGGGTAGCAGCGACTGCCCAGAGTTGGTTTGCTTACTTGACTTATTGTGTACTAACCCCACAGTCCAGCCAGGGTTTACCTGATTTCACAATGTATCACCACTTTCTTGGTGTCTTAGTTGTTTTGGCTGCTATAACAAAATAGCATAGACTGGGCAGATTAAGCAACAGAAATTTATTTCTCAGTTCTGGAGGCTGGGAAGTTCAAGATCAGGGTGCCAGCCGATTAATTTCCTTTTAAGGGCCCTGTGCATGTCAGCTGTCTTTTTGCTGTATCCTCATGTGAGAGGTAGAAAGTTTGGGGGAGAGAGAGGGGGAGATGAGGAAGGGAGGAGGGAAAGAGGAACTGGAGGGAGGAGAGAGAGAGAAAGAAAGAGGGAGAAGAGGAGAGGAATAATGAGAAGCGGAAGAAGAGGGAGGGGTATGGGAGGTAGAGGAACAGAGAGAGATGAACAGAGAGAGTGAGAAAAAGAAAACACTAGTCTCTTCCTCTTATAAAGACACTAATCCCATGATGGGGGTTCCATCCTTATGACCGCATCTAAACCTAATTACATTAAAAGTCCCCACCTCCCCAAAATCCCCTCATCACACTGGGATTAGGGTTTCAACATATGAATTTTGGGGAGACACAAACATTCAATCCATAATGTTTTGTAATTATGAATCCTTATTGAACATTGAAATTATTAATTGCATTATAAGGTTTTCTCTTTTTTCTCTCATTCTCTGATCCCTGAGTTTCAATCCTCTCCCTTCTTTGCCCTGCTCTTGCTCTGAAAGGCCAACCTTAACAACTGCAACACCTGGGCACCCTGAAGCACCACCAGAAGATTAGAAGGTGGAAGGAGAAAAAAATGTGGTATTTTTTCTACTTCCTCACCCTCTTAGTGCTGTTCTGGGAATGCCTACTTCCTTCTTTGACCATAACTTCTGTTAGGCTGTCCCCTTTTCCATCACCAGATCTCATCTGGGTGTTTGAAACACTGTCTCATTTCCTCCCCCTCAGACCTAGAGGTGGTAATGGCTTCCTCCTGTTGCTAGCTCCTGAGCACCTTACCATCTCTCGTCTACTACCTTAAGGCAGGATTTCTCAACCTCAACACTACTGATATTTTGGGCCAAATAATTCTTTGTTGGTGCAGGCTGTTCTGGGCATTGTAGAATATTTAGCAACATTCCCAGCCTATGCCCACTAGATGTCAATAGCAACTGCCCCAGTTGTGACAATCAAAAATGTCTACAGATATTGCCAAATGTCCCTTGAGGGGCAAAGTTGAGACCCACTGTCTTAAACCTATCTATATTTCTGTAAATGGTCCTTTCATTTAAAAACACGTCTTTAAATATTCCTATTGTATTGTCTATTTAAACATTCCAATTGTGTTTTCTAGGATGCAGATGAAAATATGGGTAAATAATAATAGAATAAATGGAATTTATTGATGATTTATTACATGTTGATCAGGATAAGAATCTTTCAAAATGTGGGATCCAAAAATGAAAACAACGTGAAAAAGGGTATTGCTGGTGGAAAGCCTAGAAGTACTGATCATCTCAATGGCACAACAGCCATTGGTCGTCTAAATGGTTGCCCCACTGAAGCTGTGGTTTCAAACAGGGGCCACAACACAGGGAGGAGGTACATGGTGTAAGACCTTGGTTGCATAGTGATTATGATCGGTGCTCTCGGATTAGACTGCTCAGATTCAAATCTTCATCCTATTGCATGCTAGTCCTGTGATGGTGGGCATATTAATCTCTTTAGATGGGATGTAGACAGAGTTATTGGTGTCAGTGGTTCTTTTCTTATCTGAAAAATGCGTCTAATATTTTCTCAGATTATTGTGAAGATTGAGTGGTCTAATGTTTGTAAAGTGCTTGGCACAATGCCTGGTACATTGTAAGGTTTGCAATAATGATCATAATAGGATTATTTCTGAATTATACACATACACACATATACATAATCACACTAGGTGTACAC
>NW_012103465.1:403285-407583 GCF_000951045.1 Mandrillus leucophaeus
GAGTTCACGCCATTCTCCTGCCTCAGCCTCCCAAGTAGCTGGGACTACAGGCGCCCACCACCACGCCTGGCTAATTTTTGTATTTGTAGTAGAGACGGGGTTTCACCGTGTTGGCCAAGATGGTCTCGATCTCCTGACCTCGTGATCCTCCCGCCTCAGCCTCCCAAAGTGCTGGGATTACAGGTGTGAGCCACCGCGCCCAGCCAACATTGCCATTTTTTAGGTCAAAACTGTCAAATATTACAATATCATGTAATTCAATCTAATAGCTCCGTGTCTTTCTCTAATTTTGTTCCATGCATTTACACACACTTATAGGCACACATGCTACATGACTTTTAAAAACATGAATGGCATCGTAACTACTTATCTTTTTTGTTTTAGAGATAGCATTTTGCTCTGTTACCTGGGCTGGAGTGCAGTGTCCTGATCCTGGCTCATCGCAGCCTTGAAATCCTGGGTTCAAGTGATCCTCCTGCCTCAGCCCCCTGAGTAGCTAGGACTACAGGAATGCACCACCACATCCAGCTACATTTTAATTATTTTGTTGAGGTGGGGTCTCACTATGTTACCCAGGTTGGTCTCAAAATCCTGGTTTCAAGTGATCCTCCTACCTTGGCCTCCCAAAGCGCTGAAAATAACTACTTTCTTTACTAATAATGTGCTGTGGCCGTCTTTCCGTGTCTATCTTGCTCTCTTCAAGGTTGGCAAAGTATTCCATCTTATGAGTGAATTAACATTTATTTAAATTCTCCTTTATTAATATGAATTTTCCAAATTTATTGCCATGTACAAATTATAGTGCAATCAACACCTATTACATAAATATTTGCACATATGGGTGAGCATCTCTGTAGAACGGAATTGAGGAGTCACTTTAAAATTGATATACTTAAAATAATAACAGGTTTACCAATCTATATTTAATACTATATCTATATCTATATTTATACTAATCTGTTTAGTTGTTAGTAACCCTACATTTTCTTACATGTATAATTCCATATTAAAAGAGTTTGATACTGTACAAAAGTGCCAGGTTCTCAAACTTAAATTTTTGCAAATGTGAAAAGAGAAAAAGATAGGTTATTATGGTTTTAATTTGTATATCTCTGATTACTAATAAAGTTGAAAATCTTTTCATATGTTTGTTGAGTTTTTGCTTTTTCATCTGTGAATTGCTTATTCATTTCTCAAATCTATTTCTCTGTTGGGACATTTGTCTTTTTCACATCAATTTGTAGGTGCTCTTTATAGATTCTGGATATAAATCCTTTGTTGTACATGTTACAAATATCTCTGTTTGTCATTTGTCATTTAGCTTTCTTTATAGTATCTTCTATCACCCAGAAGTTATAATTTTTGTGTAATTGCATGGCAGACATTTCTTTGTTAACTGTGGGGTTATCAAGCCTGACTTCTAGAATGCTAGGGTGTTATACCTAGGGAACCCTCAAGCCAGAATCTGGATACTGCCTTGAACTGAATTATTTGCGGTTTATTTTTTTCCTTCCTATTTATGATGGTATATTTTTGCTTGGGAAAAAGAACCTACTATATGTAAGCAAAACCAAAACCCAGAGCACTAGTACTTGTTTACACCAACTGAAAAATACACTAAGAATGGAGACTTGTAGTCTCATAGCAGACAGTCTTCTTACAGAACAGTAACAACAATCACACACACACACACACACACACACACAGAGTTCTCTGTGAATCCACAATTTTTAATTTGTCCACTTCACCATGTCAAGAGCTCCAGATAAAATGGGCACGCAGTAGAGCAAGGATGATAACACAGAAGCACTAGCTAATTTATCATTATAAAGATAGGCAACCTACAGGCAAGTCTGGAGGGACTATAAGTTAATGAAGCTGATTTTCTATTGATTGGGAGCATGTTCGAGGTCAGTGAGGATTCTTCTATTTTCTTTGTGGGAATTGGGATTTGCAAGGTTATAGAGTTACTGTATGGTTGACCTGGTCAGGTTTTGATGGGGTTATCCCACCTGGTTCAAGGGGAATACGGCATTTCTGGTCCTGGTAGTAAGGAAATGTACAAGATTGCTGCTCATCCCTCTGAAGAGAAGGAGGCCTAGACAAGGAGGTAGCCAAAGGTGCAGATAGGTTGTACACTCAGGCCAAAGGATGTCTGCATGTATGAGGTCAGCCTGGAAAGAAAAGCCATCAGCAGGGAACAAGATGGGAGGGCAAGGTGAAGGGATGAAACATGTATTTCATGTCTACCAGGTTGAAGGCTTGTCATACATCACACTTCCCACTTCTGACAGCACTGACTGATTCTGAATCCATGCTTTACACTCAGCTCAGGTTACCCTCTTCCAGCAAGATTCCCCTTGTCTCCTTATCACAGACCAGGGGTCTCTTTTCCAGGCTTTCAGATCTCTCAGTGCACATCCTTTTTTTTTTTTCCCACCACATTTAACTACGTTAGATTCTAAGTGTCCCTTCATGCATCTGACTCCTTCAGTATAAGCTTCTCATTAATCTCAGTATTTCTAGGACAGAGACAACTCAATAATAATAATAATAGCCATCTTTTATGTAATGGATTCTGCAACCCACATCCTCATCTAAAGCTTTACATATTTGAATGCATTTAGTGCTCACTAGAATCCTGGGAGGGAGATACCATTAATATCCCCACACAGGTGAAGAAACTGAGGCACAGAGGAATGTAACCAAGGTTAAGTACTTGCTCAAGGTCTCCTAGTTGGTGAGTGACAGAACTGGGTGTAGGATTTCTGCTGTCTGGCTCTTACTAAAGATACAAGGCTATACAAACGTAGCATCAGGGATGAAAAATATTTAAGTAAAGGAGTGAATGACTTATTTCATCCTGACAATGATCCCTCAAAGGAGGGCAGCACTAAGAGAATAACCACATAGCTAGGAAGAGGAAAAGCCTGGGTTCTCACTCATGTCTATACTCTGAAGTCCATGTTCTTTCCAGAATTATATTAATACTAATATCTGGAAAGGGTATCAGTGACAGTGAGTTAGCCCAAGACGTGTGTAAAGGATCTCCATTGCATGTATATTTGGGGAAGAAGTGACCAGAGGGACAGGCTGATGATATTGGAGTGATGAGAACCCAACCAGGCCAGGAGCGATACTCTATATTGGGTCTTTTCTAAGTAGCCTTTTAGAAAACCTCAATATTATATTTATTTATTTATTTATTTTCATGGAAAAGAGGTTAAACCCAGGGAGAAGTTTTTCTTGAGGCTTCTGGAAAGCATGCGATGGTGATGATGATAATGACAGAGATGCACAAACTGATTGGGTTCAAATTCTAGATCCATGTTTTTCTAGCCGTGTGACCTTTGATCAGTTACTTCACTTCCCTGTACTTCAATGGTCTCAGCTTTAAAATGAGAACAATAAAACTAGACATCCATCTCGCAGGGCTGTTGCAAAAATTAAACAGATTAATTCATATGAAGCACTTAAGATAATCCCTAGCATCTGTAAGCACTCAAAAATGTTACTACTATTATGTTCATGCATCCATGCGGTATTAGGAAAGGGCACTAGATTAGGAGTCGAGGCACTTGGGTCCCAATTCCATCTCCCTTGCTAGAGGTGTGACGTTAGCCATATCCTTCTTTTCTAATCTGATTAGTTGTTAGTAACCCTCCGTTTTCTTACATGTATGACTCTACGTTAAAAGAGTTTGTAAATAAACTTCTCCTGTTTTAGGTTTGTGAACATCCACATGCAGAGATTGGATCTATGGAAACGGCGCTGCTTCAGAGACTGCGCTGAACCAGCAAACAATGAACTGTGATAACAAGCAGGGAGCTCTGTCCCTGAGAGCACCTCACAGAAAGACTGAAACCACAGTTGCTGACCTGAGAGGGGAGCAGGAGGTGGAAACTGGAAGGCAGTAGTCTCACATGAGAGCTGAAGAGGCTACACAGAGATGGGAAGACCTCCTAATGCACTGATCATTGGCTGTCTCCCGTGGTTAGGTAGTTTATCATACCACCTGCAAATCATTACAGTTTTGTCTTTTTCTTCCCCATATTTATACCTCTCATTTTAAAATTTATTTTGTATCATTTTGTCTAGGGACCTCAGTACAATTTTAAATAATCATGGTTACAGTAACCAAACGTATCCAGCTTAGATGGAAATGTCAGTGTTTCAACATTAAGTATGCTGTTTATTATAGATTGCAGCAGATACCCTTATCAAATTCAAAAAGGCTGATTTTAGTGCTAATTGACTAAGAGTCTTTCTTTCTTTCTTTCTTTCTTTCTTTCTTTCTT
>NW_012103465.1:408253-411568 GCF_000951045.1 Mandrillus leucophaeus
TACCTAATTTTATTAATACATCTTGAATATTAGACTCTCTTTGCACTTGTAAGAGAACCCACACAAGTCTTTACCTAAATATTTGTAAAGATTCTATATATTTTACCCAAATATTTCAAAAGGTGCAAAATAACAAGTTTGGGCACGGTTATTTGATATGAATGTAAAGTGGCAAAGTCTTTTTGGAAAGTACTTTGACAGGATCTATAAAAATTTAAATGCGCACCTTTGACTTGTTGGTTCTATTTTTTTCTTTTGGATACTCAAAAATACCTTTGCATATGAATAAAGAGGCATATGGCAGGCTGCTCATTATAGCATTGTATGGAAAGTAAAAAATTGGAAACAGCCAAAGTGTCATGAAGAGAGAAATAAATGAACAAACATCTAAGAAATACTGGCAGCAGTCAAAATTAATACATATATACTAGCCAGGCATGGTGGCTCATGCCTGTAATCCCAGCACTTTGGGAGGCCAAGGTAGGTGGATCACTTGAGGTCAGGAGTTTGAGACCAGCCTGGCTGGCCAATGTGGTGAAGCCCCATTTCTACTAAAAATACAAAAATTAGACAGGCGTGGTGGCACATGCCTGTAATCCCAGCTACTCAGGAGGCTGAGGCAAGAGAATTCTTTGAACCTGGGAAGTGGAGTTTGCAGTGAGTTGAGATCGTGCCACTACCCTTCAGCCTGGGTGACAAGTGGAAATTCTGTCTCAAAAAATATATGAATATATTTATTTAGAACTCTCTAACATATTGACATTTGTTTTTATAAAAGCAAGTTTTAGAACAAAATGTCAAAATGACATGACATATTAATCAAATTTTTGTATATACATTATGACATAAAGGCAAAGAAAATCATTTAAATTATACTTATTACTCTGATAATAATTGTTACCCCTAGAGGCTCAGGGAGGACTATTTATCTGTATTGTTTACATTTTTTGCAATGACAAGGTACTAACAAATTACATATCTAATTTAAATTTAGTACCAAAAGCTATAAATTAACAAGACATTCTTTTATCTCAAATATTAGAATTTAGTCTAGAACCCTGATGTGCTAACTACATATATTAAAACTCATTACAAAATACTTTGTCATATTTAAAATTGAAATTTATATTGAAATGTTAAATACCAGATTCTTACAATATTACTTTAATTTACAACATACAACGTGTAATCTCTAGGCAAACAGTGAATGCATTTCATGTAAGTTGATAATGGTACTTTGGCAAGAATTTTCTTCTAGTTTGGTTAACACAAATAGATGTAACATCTAACTTTAGCTCACAGAGTAGTAATTTGAAAAGCAAAGATATATTACTTTCATAAAATGTTAGCTTTGTTACAAAACAATCCCCAACATAGTAGGTGTTTCGCCTTGGAATTTTACAGTAATAACCAAGGGGAAAAAGAAAGTAATAACATTATGATTTAATAAACATGGTTTCATATAAAAAACTTACAAACAAGTGGAAATATTTCTTTATAATTTCATTAAAGAAACTAAAGTATCCTCTAGGCACTCGAGGCTGAAAATTATTTTCTGATAACTTTTATTACACTGATCAATAACATATATAGCTTTTATGAGATAGTTTCTTGCTTTTGTGAGAAAATATAACACATGAAAATAAAATAATCTCACATTTACCTTGAATTTTATGTATGAATTTAAGCTATATTTTTAATAGAGGAAAGGGGGGGAAAAGGGCCTTGCCTCATGATTGAGGGTGCTGTTCTCAAGAGAATAAGCTATTCCCAGCCAGATAGATCCCTGGACCTTGGATCCACTCACTACATAGGTCTACACATCACTACATAGGTCTAACAGAAAGCAAGCCTCTTTTGAGATAGAACATAGGTTTCCCCAACATTTAAAAAAATTTTATTTTAAGTTCCAGGATACATGTGCAGGACATACAGGTTGGTTACATAAGTAAACGTGTGCCATGGCGGTTTGTCACACCTATCAACCCATCACCTAGGTATTAAGCCCAGCATGCATTAACTATTTATCCTGATGCTCTCCCTATCCCTGCCCTGACAGGCCCCAGTGTGTGTTATTCCCCTCCCTGTGTCCATGTGTTATCATGGTTCAGCTTCCACTTATAAATGAGAACATGCAATGTTTGGTTTTCTGTTCCTGTGTTAGTTTGCTGAGGATAATGGTTTTCAGCTTCATCCATATCCCTGCAAAGGACAAGATCTTGTTCCTTTTTATGGCTGCATAGTATTCCATGGTGTATATGTACCACATTTTCTTTACCCATTCTATCATTGATGGATTTCCCCTACATTTTTATGGCACTGAATGTGTGCTTTCCTCTACGCCCTCAATCTCACCTGATCCTCTATGTGGAATGTCCTTCATAATTTTCTATTTTCTGCGTCATCATTCTAGTACCCAAATAAGCTGACTTTGTGGGTATGCAACACATGCAGGGCACAGGGCCCCATGCTCAGAAGAGCCCTATGCATGGTTTAATGCTCTATGCTCCCTGTCTTGAAATTCTTAATAATTTTATCTTTGAACTTGTATTTTGTAAGTGAAGCCTGATGGGACAGTAGAGCATGCACATGGAGATGCACAAAATATGAGTTTCCTTCCTTCTTTCTTCCCCTATTCACATAAAGTGTTCAAGATATTCCATGAGCACAGGATTTTAGTGAACCCATCATGCATGGCACTTCAAAGTGAGTGAGTACAAGGAAAGCATGTTAAGTATGCCCAAGTAGGATGGGTGCTGATAACCTGCAGAAGCCCTGATTTCTGCTCTAACCAGAACTCACTTCCAACACAGAAAGAAGGCAGTGGTGTTGTAAGAACGACTGACAACGAAATCTTATACCCATTCTTACCCATGTTACTTCCCTGTATTAGCTAACCACTTAACACTGAAAATGGTAACACAGAAGGCAAGCAAAAGATAGGGCAACCATAGTTTCTTTTCCTTCCATCTTTCCTTTCTGATCAATAGGCTGAAGGTAGAGAGTGTTGATGGAATGCGCACATGTAAAGAAGTGAAACAAAAGAAGCTTGGTTTTGTGCAGTGTTTCTCCTGTTTTGGTAAGAATGAAATACACACATATGTAGGAACTCTGAAATATAAATTGTGTTATATCAGTGATTTTGCGTATAAATTAAATGCTCTTAAATTTGCATTCAAAGCTGACATTGCACAACATAAAGATGAATGGTGGCCAGGCGCGGTGGCTCACGCCTGTAATCCCAGCACTTTGGGAGGCCAAGGCAAGGGGATCACGAGGTCAGGAGATGAAGACCATCCTGGCTAACATGGTGAA
>NW_012103465.1:411753-413034 GCF_000951045.1 Mandrillus leucophaeus
AAAAAAAAAAAAAAAAAAAAAGCAAATAATTCAATTTTTAAAAATTTTGAACTTCATTAAATAGCAAGTGAAAATCAGCATAACAAGTTGAGAGACTGAGAAAGAAAGGAAAATGTTACATTTTAGTGTCATTAATATGCTTTTCCTGCCTTTTGAGCAAATGACCCCAAATTTTCATTTTGCACTAAACTCTGCAAATTATGTGGCCCAAATGTGTCACTGAAGTCATCTTTGGTTACTGCCATTGCCCATCAAAAATTAATTGCTGGCCCGGTACAGTGGCTCACACCTGTAATCCCAGTACTTTGGGAGGCCAAGGTGGGCAGATCACCTGAGGTCAGGAGTTCGAGACCATCCTGGCCAACATGGTAAAACCCTGTCTCTACTAAAAATACAAAAAAAATGTAGTTGGGTGTGGTGGCACGTGCCTGTAATCCCAGCTACTCAGGAGGCTGAGACAGAAAAATCACTTGAACCTGGGAGGCAGAGGTTTCAGTGAGCCGAGATCGCACCACTGCACTCCAGCCTGGGCAACAAGAGTGAAACTCCGTCTCAAATAAAAAAATAAAATAAAAAAAAAATTGCTGTCTGTCATTCACATTCAATTATTTTAAAACTTGTATTTTGTACTTCATTGTGCCATGCTGTTTGGAATTACAGATACTATGCACTTACCCGTAGCTACTGTTGGCTGACATAATTCATCCCAAATATACCTCTGGGTCACCTACATCAGAATCACTTGGGAGTGGTGGTGGCAGGGTACCCTCCTAACAAGTTCCCTCTTAGGTTGGAGGGCATTGATACAGTGCAGTGATTCTGCAAAGTGCGATCTGAGGACATCACTTGGGATCCTATTAGACATGCAAATTTGTGGGCCCTCAGCCCTGGGGTGGGAAGGGGACCGGCAATCTGTGTTTTAACCAGTCCTCCGGGGGATTCTGATGCATGCTGTAGGTAGAGCTGATAGAGCTGGAAGAACATAAGCTCTTGAAGCAGCTAGACTTGGGGTTGGTCCTGGCTGAACCACTTACTACCTCTCTGACCTTGGGCAAGCTCTCTCTTCCTGAAGACAGCCTGAGTGAGAACCTGAAACAAGGGAAGAAAACTTGTAATACCTGCAAAAGCCCTGCTAAGAGTCTTTCTTTGTTTAGAAACTATACTTTGCCTATTTTTTTTTTTTTTGAAGAGTAGGGAGAAACCTAATCCGAATGCACTGAAAGAGTTCTAATTAGACATTTCATGGGCCTCTGAGGCTCCCTGAGGAAAGTAAGAGAGAAG
>NW_012103465.1:414934-442918 GCF_000951045.1 Mandrillus leucophaeus
AACAACAACAAAAAACACTGCATAGACATAAATAAACAGTATACTTGTATACATACTAACACATCTAACTATTTTTTAGTAAAGTTTCTGCCTATTTTAGTCATTGCATGATGATGTGACTCAACATAAAATGTGAGGAGAGGGAGCTTCTTCTGAGAACAGTTCCTGTGATGTCTGGCAATAGGAGAGTTGATTGGAGCATGTGGATATACCTTATCCACCATGAAACATTTGAAAAACTCCAAAGTTTGGACTCAGGCAAGTGCAAGTCCAAAATGTGTGTTACAGTCCACTCTGGCTTTGGAGGTACTTGTGGAGTGCCCCACAGACCTCTAGGGAGTAAAACATACTGGGTTTTACTTTACTGGACCACTTGGAGCTCCTGAGCCAGCCAAGAACCCTGCTCACCCCCAGCAGAGGTAAAGCCAGTTTGGGAGGTCTCAGGATTGTCATTCCTCCTGTTCACAGCATGGCTCTGGGCAGCGCCACCCAGTGCCATCAAGGAACCATGCACCTGAAGTTTGAAACCCAGCTGAGTATGCAATACAGAGGAGGAGAAGACTGCAGTGGGGTTTTGTAAGGTGCTTCCAGCACAGCCTGCATCTGTTCCTTAACTCTGTAAAGCAGATGTGGAAACCATTCACAGTTTCCTAGATTTCTTTCCCTTTATTCAACTGCCCTAAGTGCTGAGGCCTAACTGCTGACCACTCTGGCCTCTGGTCTGATTTCCAGTGGATATCTGGCCAGTGGTGGCTAGGTCCAGCATTTCCTCCTTCACGATAGCCAAATCATCCAGGGTAATCTCTTGGCGGCAAAGGAGGCTAGAGAAGTTACTTTTTCAACAGGTCAAATCAAAAGCATACGGGGAGAGGAAGTTCTGGGCTAAGAGGCTTGGTGATTCTCCATGCCTTACTTTCCTCTGGGAGGCTGGATCCCACCCAGCACTGCACACCTCCCAGAAACTATGCTTTCTGACTTTGTATCTCTATAAATGACTCTTTCCTGATTGAATTGATAACCAACTTACGAGTCTAAAATCACAGTATGAAATAAACTGAAAAAATCTAGAGACCATATGAAATTTAATTCAATAAACATTTGCATATCTTTTTATATCAGGCATTATATTAGACGTTGGGGTATAAAGACAAGTGGAATAAAAATCCAAGAGTCCAAGAAGCTCACGCTGCAGAAATATAAACATTCACATGGCAATTAATGAGACAGAGGCATGGCTAAGATGCTTAGGAACAAACAGGAGGTCATGTAAGGCTTTAGGCTTCTGACACAAGAAAGGTGACCTTGGCTAGGTCTTGAAAGGTTAAGCAGGACCTCAGCAAATACTAAAAGGGAAAATAATGTACGTAGAAAAATGAACAGATACAGGTTGTGGGCAAGAAAACCCGTTATTGTGTTTAGAAGACAACAGGAAGCACCGTGGGGTTGGGTATGCATTTGAGCAGGTAATGAGTGACCTGAAATAGGTTGGTAAGTAAGCCTTGGACTCAGCTGCAAAGGGCAATCAATGTCTGAATGTCTGGGATTAAAGGAAGAATGTCAGTGCTAGATTTCCAGCAGGGGTTGCAGTAACAGCTTATGTTTTAAAAAGTTCACTTAGGTGGCAGTGCAAAAGAGAAATGCAGGCAGAGAGGAGATAGTTAAGCATGCCAAAGGAAGGAGATTGGGTGGTATGCTTAAGGGAGAACAGGACTGAAACTAGATTTTTTTTTAAGATGGAGGAGATTTGAATATGGTGTAGGCTGAAGGTCAGTTGCCATTGGAGATGGAGAGATTGATAGTACAGGAGAGAGTGGAGATAATGGATGAAGACCTTAACCCATGCTAGCCTAGCATGCTGAGTTTCTTTTAAGTGACTGCATGCAGTGCGTTAGCATTGGTCTTTCTGAAAGAACACATGAAATACTCAATGTCATTGTGTAATAATACAAAAATACAATGAAAAGATAGCAGAAGTCATTAGAGAAATACCTTAATCTCAGGGTACATGAAATGATGTGAACTAAAATAGTCTATCAAGAAAGGGCAAAATGGGCCGGGCGCGGTGGCTCACGCCTGTAATCCCAGCACTTTAGGAGGCTGAGGCGGGAGGATCACGAGGTCAGGAGATCAAGACCATCCTGGCCAACATGGTGAAAACCCATCTCTACTAAAAATACAAAAAAATTAGCCGGGTGTGGTGGCGGGCGTCTGTAGTCACAGCTACTCGGGAGGCTGAGGCAGGAGAACGGCGTGAACCCGGGAGGTGGAGCTTGCAGTGGGCCGAGATCGCGCCACTGCACTCCAGCCTGGGCGACAGAGCAAGACTCAGTCTCAGGGGGAAGAAAAAAAAAAAAAGAAAAAAAAGAAAGGGCAAAATGATGAATGAGACAATGTTACATTACAGGATAGTCAAGTTACCAGTAAACCTAAGTGACGTCATGGGTGGTGAAGAGAGAGGGAAACTGGGGAGAAAGAGAGAGATCATGGAAATCAGACAGCACAAAGAAGAAAACAACAGTCAGAGGAGAAGAGAAACAGGGGCAGAAGAGTCCATGTGTGTGTACAAAGGAGAAAAATGACATGGGAAGTTTTAACCAGCTCACAAATCCTGCTGTCTCCTTCTTCTCACCACTCTCACCTAAGGCAAAGGCCGTAAAAGAGCTCCCAGTTGTGGCTTGTAGCATAGGAGGCTGGGGATCTTTGGAGACAGTTTTGCAGCATCTCTGGGTCTTTTTTCAATCAGCCTACAGTAAATGGACTGCCCATATTTTCAGCCTGGCTGACCACTACCCAGTTATAAAGAGAGCTGTTTGCAGGAGGAACTGGCCCTGAGATCCTTGGACACACGATGGTTTTCCCTTCACCTTCAATCACGTGTCACCTCCTAAACAATGAATAAAGAAAGTGCAATACCTCCTGGCTCGAGGAGTGTTTACCTTTCCCAAAGTGTTAGATGAGGACCATGATAGGCAAAGCTGTACTTATACTAATGAGACTCCTCCATAAAATGTGTTCAGAGCCCGGCTCAGTGCTTCTCACATTTTAATGTCTACATGAATCACCTGGGAATCTTGCTAAACTGCAAGTTCTGATTCAGCAAGTGTAGAGAGAGGGCCAAGATGATCAACTTCTAACAGGGTCCCAGGTGACACAAATGCTGCTGGTCTTTGAACCACACCTTGCCTAGCAAGGGATTAGGAAATGCTCTATTATGAACTGAGAAGAGTGTTAGGTTAAAAAAAAAATGGAAAGAGTTTTTTTGCTGTCTTTGTAGAGAATCCACATAGAAATATGGCAGGATGTCATTTCTGCCTTACCACTAGCCACACACTGCCACGGAGCTGTCCTTGGCTCTGGGTTCAGTTTCCCAATGAACTTGGCCTAAGTTTTCCTGACCACAATCAAATGAGTCTGGGCTTGAGGAAATCTGTAAGTACAATTTCCTCTTCTGTCTTAATGGCATAGAAAAGACAGGAGGGTGCTCCTGGGATTCACCCACGCAGCAGAGCAGAATAGATGAGCCCACAGAGAAATAAGATTTCCAAATGACTTTTGCTTATGACCTGATTTACATCTCCACAAAGTGTGAGAGAAATGAGTTACTTTCCCAGTCCAGGCCCTACTTACTTGCTGAATAAACTCTGTTTAGGGAGAAAAACCGAACAACCCAAAACTTGAGGATTTGTGCAAGGTTCATCTGACTAGTGAAAAGGATGAAGGCAACAGTTTTCTAGAATGTTTATATTTAGGTTCTGCCTGAGGGGAGCTCTTTTTATCACCTGAATAGGTCACTGTAATTTGATAAACAGCAGGAGAGGAGAGACTGGCATTGAAAAATGTTTAAAACACTCCACGATGTTTCAGTTAGCTCTGGCATAATGGAGTCTTATAAAAAGGAGGTTTTATTTTCAGTGCTGTCACCCAGCTTTGCTCAGTTCAACAAACATGCATTTGAGTGTCTGTTATGTAGCAGGCACTGTGCTGTGTGCTGAGCCACACAGTGGTAAAAAGTGGTTGCTGTCCATGGGGAGCACTCTGTACTATGTGGGAGATAGACAAGTGGAGAGATAATGTCTATGCTGTATTGTCTATGCAATAATGGAAGTAAGTGCATGAAGTCTGAAGCACAGATGGGATCTTCTCACCCACCCTGCAGGTGGGGAGCACGACACAAGGAGGCATCTCTGAGTAGACAACATCTGAGCTGAATCTACAAACTTGAATAGGAATTAGAATGGTAAAAAAAAAATTTAGGAAGGTGCTAGTCATTAATGCTAACCATTAAGCATTTCTGATTTTTCCCTCTTTCATGTACATAGAATAGCCTGTCCCTGTCCTCTTACATGTAAATATAGCCACATGACATGCTTGAGCCAATGACATGTGGGTGAAAGCGATATATGTCATTTCTAGGCAGAAGCTATAAACACATATATGTGATTTACCATATTCCTTTCCCACTGCTACAGAAATTGTAGAAGCTTGTGTTAAAATAAACCCTCCATCAGTCTGGGTTCTTGAGTGACTACCATAAGCAGAAACAAACCTTTGTTGTTTAAAGCCATCAAATTCCAGAGTTGATACTGCAGTGTATGCTAGTCTGCCACGACTCACACAGAAGAGCAGGAAATTCTATCTGCAAAATCTCAGATGTGTAAAACCTTTGATTTGGAAAGTGCATGGTTAATAACACTAGAATATGTTATGCAGAGTGGGATAGATGGGGATTGGGATGATGTTTAACTTCTCTGGGTCTCAAGATAATAAAGGCTTAATTAGGTGATTGAATAAAGGGCTAGCCAAATGAACTCTTGTTTCCTTTCTAACTAAAGACTTTGGATTTTACAAAATTGAATGCAGTTTATGATCTTTTCCTCTGGGAACTTGTCATGCTGGACTCCTATTGATTTCAGTATGGACGGCACCATGTTTGACAGGCCAAAGAAGAGGTCCAGAGCCAGCAAATGAGGCACAGGTTTTTTTTGAGGGGACTTACATACAGGGCAGTCCAGTGGCAGCAGGCTAGACAGGAGAACCACTAGCATTTGTAAAAATCATGCAGTTCATACAGCATTTTTGCTTAACATCTTTCCCCTAGCTCCTTCCACCTAGCAAGGTACTTCCACCACCTTCATTTAACCCAAAACAAAGGGTCTTGATTCCCTGTATGGCCTACATTCCACAGCTTGGGCCAGGGGTTTAATTGTTCCTTATAGATGAGGAATGAATCTGCAGGTTGGTCACTCCCAGATTCCCCAGCTCGAAACTCCAAACACACATTATGTTTAAGTCATAGGGTCATTCTCAGGGTATGCTTAAGTCATTGCTGTCAGGAACATCTGCCAAATTTCTAGACATGACTGGACTTTCATTTACCTCTAGGAAGCCACAGCAGTTTTTAAAAACCTATATTATAGTAGTAAGTATTTTACAAAATGTTTAGTTTCGTTATCTTCACTAGACAAAGTTTTTTGATTACAGAAAATATTCCTATTGTATTCCCAAGCTCATGCACAATGACTAGGGGTGTAATAAATGTCTATTAGACCTAAGCCACTCGTGTGGCGAGGTGTCTCCCTGTTAGGACAACCAGTCACAGAGTGTCCAACTCCTATTGTCACTTCCAGACTCTGATGAAGTACACACGGCACAGTTTCCCAGACACCTGCTGAAAAGACAAAGAAAACAACTCAGAAACAAGTCTTTGTAGCAAGGTTTTAAGAGTGGCAGATGGGAAGGAGTCATTACATAAATTCTCCTGTCCTCCCTACAATAGGTTGTTCCAAGGAAAAGCATGTATGGAGGTTTCCTGCATGACTGGGTAGGTGAAGCTGCTGAGTAATTGGCTAAATCTCTTCATGACTCATTGTGAACTATTGTCCAGGTGGTAACACATTACCTTCTATTCCTTCCCATCCTTGTGTTTCAACCCTGTATTCCATTATTTTCACTGCCCTGGGCTCCAAAAATATATATTCCCACATAATCTTTGGTGCAGACTTTGTTTTCTAAGAAACTTGGGCTAAAACAGTTCGTTTCAGAAATGGTTACAGAAAGCAGGTCCTCAGTAAGATTTGGAGTTTGACTGCCCACAGATCAGAAATTAATAAGGACTGCAATGCTGGTAGTAAATGGATTGTTAATAACCCCTGGTATGCAATGATGTTGCAAGTACTTAGGCATTCACTTGCAGCTGGTTGATGTGAGGTGCATGTGAAAAGGAAAGCATTGAGAGATCTAGTAATTGTGTCATTTCATCAGTATGAGGACAATGATAATTACATATATTTTGGAGTAATGTGACTGTACTGTACTCCTTGCAAAAAGAAAGTGTTTGTCCCAGGGCTTATAATTGCACACTGTGAAAATCTCTCTTTAGTGTCTTTAAAAGAAACTCTTAGTGCCTAAAATTTCAAGGTAGACTCTGATGAAAATCAGGCCCAGGATCTAATTATAAAGCACAGTTCCTGCAAAGTATACTTATATATGTGTAATGTGCACAGGCCTCTTATGTGAAAATTGGGGCCTTGATTGAAACATAGAATGAGGATATCTCCATGGGTGAACCTGAGAATTTTAAACTCCCAAGTTCTTCTGCCCTTTCTCCAATAGCCCAACAGCCCACCTTGCCTAGATACCATTCAATGATGCTTATTCTTGTCAGTATCTTCCCTATCACCTCTCATTATTTCCAGGCAACAAACAGAGCCAGGAGTCAGCACAGCCCAAGTGAAAAAGTACAAGCTCTGCTTTTGGAAAACAATAGTTTACATACCAAGAGAATTATTTGGTCTGGCTGATATATACTGACAAGCTCCAGAAGAACACATGGTATGAAATGGATCCTGAGAATGTTGGGCTGAGAGAGATGGAGGGCACAGAATATACATTGAATACAGAAGAATGTATTGATATGGGGAATGCACCATGATTTGAGCTTCAGTGCTTTGGCAAGGATATCTGGAGCTTGTTCAATATTCTGTAGAAAAGGATATAGAATATTGAACATGATGATGGCTTCTATAAAAATGAAGTTTAAGATGCCCAGATTTCCCTGGTGTAGTGTTAAGGAACACATCAGAATACTTAGGGAAGTGGAGTATCATTAACTTAACCTAGCAATGTCACAATCACAACTGTTAGGCCAGATGTAGTATGTTCAGTAGAGAATTTCAACATAGCCTTTGGTCCAAAATCTACTGCTATGGATTTAATGAATGCTTTCTTCTGGATATGCAATAATAGGGAGAATTAAAAGTAGCATGTCATAATATGAAGAGGATATCAGTATATGTTTACTGTATTGCTGTAAGGCTATAATGTAGTCCAGAGACCTTGATCATCTTGACATTCCACAGAACATCACATTGGTCCACTGTACTGATAATACCATGTTAAGTGGACTGGTGAACTAGAAGTGGAGTGTACACTAGCTGCCCTAGTAAGAAGTATGCATGCCCAAAGTTGGGAGATGGGAAAAAAAGGAGATGTAACAGTCTGCCCCATCAGTGAAGTTTTCAGGTGTCCAGTAGTTAAGGACGTGCCAGGGCATTCATTCTAATGTAAAAGACAAGTTGTTGTACCTCTCACTTTCTGTCATTTGTGATGAGGCACAACACTTGTATCTCATTCTGGATTTTGGAGGAAGCATATGCTATACTTGGGAATCTTTCTGCAACCCATTCATGGGTTGACTCAGAAGACCTCAAACAAAGCCCAGGGCAAAAATAGGGTTTTGCAGCAGCTTTAGACTCAACAAGCTGCAGTTTCAGTGGTGGCTAACGGTTTGGATAGATAAAGATAATGTAGCGAGTTTCTGGAAAGTCATTAAAAATGAGCTGTGGGCAGATCCATAGAGTTCTGGAGAAGGCCATGCCTTCTTCAGCAGAGAATTACGATGTTTGCAAAACAGCTCCTGTCATTTAAGTGTTTCCTACCGGAGACTGCACACGTCATCATGGAGCACCAAGCGCCTCTATGAACTAAGATGCTCTTTATGGTCTGGATATCATCAGGTCCATTGAACCAAGTAGTAGAGCAGCCACAACAGCAAATCACTGTACAATGAAAGGAGTTTATTGGGGACAAGGTTCCAGGACCTCCTAAAGAATGAGTAAATTACAAAATCAGATGGCCCAGATCCCTGTATTAACTACTTAAGTTACATTGATGCCTCTCCCTCACTCATCATACCTTTGACCAATGAGATTTTTTCCACAATTGACTAATGAAGGTCTAAAGGGTTCTGTTCCAATTCACTAATGAGTCTGAGCAATATGTTGGTGCTAGTTGTAAATGGGCAGCCGCTACATGACAGCACCATGCAGGTTGGACCTGAATTGATGGCGAAGAAAAGGGGTAAAGGGAAACCCTCTAGTGGGCAGAGCTGTGTACAGTAGACTTGCCATCATTTCATATGGAGGAAGAGGCAGCCTGAGGGATAGATATACACTGACCCGAGAGCGGTGGTGAATGGAGGCTTGAGGAGGAGACGGAGAATAACAAGACCAGAAAATCATTGACTACGAGGTCTGGTAAACATAGATAATTTATGGCAAAGGAGATGACAAATGGACTCAATTATAGGCTTCACTGGTTTTATCATGTGCACCATCATCCCGAAATCTCTAGATGGGTCTGTGAGAAAGGGCACAAGTTGTACAGATATTTGGATTTCGTATTAATGCCTACCATAAAAAAAAATCAACTGCAGAAAAATCTATCAACAGCCAGCCAGGTAGTCAGAGTGTTTTATCCTATGGGTACCAATCAGTCTTTTTTTTTTTTTTGTCTTTTCTAGTGATTCTGCAATGGACTAACAGAGTATCCATATGGTAGCAGGAATGGAACCTTTGTATGGACCCAAATGGGCTCCCTTCATCAAGGATTGTGTAGCTATTGCTACCAATAAAGGCCAATCAACCAACAGTGATCAACACAGAGCCAGCAATATGACACCATCCTTGGGAAGACCACCAAGACACTCTGTGTCTTATTTATTATTTTAGATCTTTTCCTCTCTGGAGAGGGTAGTGATTTACCTTTGAAGTGACTATTCCTGGTGTGGATTTATCCACAGTGCCTTCACAATCTGAGGGCTTACAGAATATCTAGTCTATTTGCATCAGATCCTATACAACACTGCCTCAGACCAACATACATAATTTATGGCAAAGGAGATGACAAATGGACTCAATCATAGGCTTCACTGGTTTTATCATGTACACCATCATCCCGAAATCTCCAGATCTCCCCACTACTTCTGAATTTGGATGAAGAATTACCCTATAGGACAGGGGTCAGCAAACTATGACCTGTGCCTTGAATCCAGTCTGCTGCTTGTTTTAGTAAAGTTTGACTGGAATACAATCATGCCCATTTATTTATGTATTGTATATATTTGCTTTGGCAGTATAATGTCAGAATTGAGCAGTTATGAAAGGAACTGCATGGACTGCAAATTTACTAAAATTGACTATCCAGCACTTTACAGAAAAAGTTTCTTGACCTCTGATTTAGGACATGAGCTCTTGTTTGCTAAGGGGCTTCCAAAGGGGCTGTGTGATATGACCAAAAGTGTGAAGATGAGTTAATTTTTTGTAGGGCAAACTTTGACTAATGGATACAGGAGATGAGAAAGAGCAAGCAATTCAATTCTCTTTTCTTCCTTCCTTCCCTGAAGTATGCTCCACCTCAGCTTACCTCATAAAGAAAGGTTTAAATAGCTGCTTTAAAGTTTTTACCTGATAATTTCAACATCTGCGTCACCTCAGAGTTCGCATCTTTTTCTTGGGGGGTGGGGGCGGGGAGTCTCGCTCTGTTGCCCAGGCTGGGGTGCAGTGGTACGAGTCCCACTCACTGCAACCTCCACCTCCCAGGTTCAAGCGATTCTCCTGCCTCAGTCTCCAGAGTAACTGGGATTACAGGAGTGCGCCATCACGCCAGCTAATTTTTGTATTTTTAGTACAGACAGGGATTCACCATTTTGACCAGGCTGGTCTCAAACTCTTGACCTCAGGTGATCCACCCACATCGCCTCCCAAAGTGCTGTGATTACAGGTGTGAGCCACCCCGCATGGCCAACATCTGTCTTTTACTTGAGCATAGGTGAGATTTTCCAGGTTTTAGTATGTCTAGTAATTTGGATTTTGCCTGGACATTTTGTATATTACACTGTGAAGCTCTGGGTCTTATTAAAATCCTCTGGAGAAAATAGATTTTCGGTTTTTGTTTGTTTGTTGTTTTTTAAGCAGATAATAAACCTGTCTTGTCTTCTGTGAACAGTGGTTCCAAAGTCCGTTCCATATTCAAAGTCTATTTGGATGTGCTTCTCACATATGTCACAGAAAGGGTGAGTCTTGGATGTGGTCAGTGAATTATATGGTAGTTCACTTCTCAAAGCTTGTGCTTCTTTGGGTGCACACATGCAGTTTGGGGTGAACCTGGGACTTGTATCAATTCATATGTGGAATTGGGGGATCTCTTTCTCCCATTCTCCTTTTTGCAATATTGTTTCTACTCTTTGGTTCTGTGGGGTGTATTTTTCCAATTCACTGGCTGGAAAGACGAGGTTTCTCTTGAAGTTGTGGCCACTATTACTACTACTCTCATGGAGAAATGAAGAGAACAAAAAGAAAGAAAAATATCAGGAATTTATCTTACATTCTTTGCACCACAGGGACCCATTTTCCTAATTCTTCTATTCAGAGAGATGGATGAATACTTACAGTATCAGGTTATATCTATATCCCTTCACTCCCACCCCAGATTCCTTTTGCATATTTTTCTGTCCAGATCAACTAGAGGCTCATTTGCTTTTTGGAAGAGAGATTACACAGGTCATGGAGGAGGGCACAGAAAGTCTACAGGATGGGAAACGAACTGGGGCGGATTCAATAGTCTTGTTCTGTGGAGTACAACCTGGAAATTCCTCCCAGTTGCTCTGGTATTTCCAAAATGATTAGTGTCTGAATGAAAAATTAGTCAGCTTATGAAACATGTGGATAACAAAATTTTTATTTGACACAATCTTTTCAGAATAACTAACAGACTACTAAGAAGAGAGGAGATCTCCGAAGGATAGCTCAGGTGAACCTGGGGTATCATATGCAATGAAATTGTAGAAATAAAGGCAGTTCCCCACCCTAAAAATGCTGCACAGCTGAGTGATCATTTACAAAGGCCTGAAAAGTAGATTCCCTCTACTCAACCAGAAGCACTTTCTTCTGAGGGCTTGAAATCTGAAATCATGGCCTGTTTTTCAGTTCTCTGCTCTCAGGAGGCCACTGCAAAGAGTTGAGTTCCCCTTTGGCCATTGCTGACACTCTGTGCTACAGTCATGGGCATGCCTAGCCTTGGCCTTCTGTCTCACTCACACCTACAGTGAAGTGCAAGCAGAACTTGACGTTGGGTTGAAGAGGGCCAAGGGCATGTGCCTTGCAGCAAGCAGACCCAAACTGTGGCTGTTTACTGTTCAGGGAGGCTTGAGCTAGGACCCTCTCTTCCTAAGCTCTTATCTGTATTGCCTATAAAGTGGGAATAATGACAGCCATATTGAAGGGCTGTGGGAAAAAACAAGATAGTGCGTAAAACTAAAACTTCCTCACCTCTAACTGATCTCCCCCTCTAGGCTCCAAATAAGACTTGAATTAGACATTATATTATTCAAAAGTGAGATTTATATCCCCAAATGTTAACTAAACTCTGCCTATAAAATATAGCATGGTAAACACGCTTAGATCTCCCTTATTGAACAGATAAGAATGATTAATAATCAACATGCATTATTTATGTAAAATGTAACTGAGTGTTTCAAAAATTGTGAAGCTCACTATCTAAAGTAGGTTAGCATTCCCTGTCTCTACTTTATGATATAAATTGTTGGCATACTAATCTCTTTTTTCATAGGAAAATTCTAAATTGAAAGGACTGGAATTAATTACATCTTACTTTCTTATTCTAAGTATTGGTTTACTTTGTGTTATTCAGTTTTTAAAGTAAAGTCATGACTTTTATACAGTTTTTCTTGTACCATGCAGAGACCAACATCATGTTTTGCATTTAGCAGGCACCTAATAACTATTGATCAAATTGATTAATGATGAGTGACACACTCTGAGATATGATTTCTCCTTAGACTGAAGTAAGAAGATCCAGTCAATGCAAACATTGATATCAAGAAGGGAGAAAAAAGGAGAAGCTAAAAAGTATTGGTTAATTAATTAATTTGCATATCTCTTAAATTTTGGTCACTTGGAAATTTAAAATTACTGAGCATAATTGTTAATGTGCAACAGAATTTGATCATTGAGATTCCTCAGCTGCATTTATAATTCTACTGTCTTCTAGCTGAGCAGCTCAAGACTAAATCTGTGGTTTACAATTATTAGAGAAATGTAGTATAAGGAGAGTAAATGGCCTTTGAGACAACAAGTCATTTATCACTATTTACATCTTTTAGGTGTACTTTCCTTTATGATAGCACACTGTCAGGGAAGATGATTCTGAAACTTTGTTGAGAAGACAGGGAACATTTGCCAGCAATGAGGGCTATTACTAGGTAGGTGATACGGGAATTGAAAGAAGAGACAGAGAAGGACGTGCATATTCATTGAAGGCCTGCTCTGCTTCAGTAGCTTTAGATGCATTATTTCATGTACTCCTCTCCATAGCAGTACTATGAGACAATAATAAGTGATGTTTATTGAGGGCTTCCTCCAGGCCCACCATTGTATCTTCTGCCTGAGCACCTAGGCTTTCTGACACATTGTCTGAAATCTAGGTAGAAGCTTCCAACCCCCTCCTTTACTCTTGCATGCCATGTGCCTGCAGGCTTAACACCACATAGAAGTCACCAAGCCTGATGGCTTGTGACCTCCAGCAAAGTGTCCTGAGTTGCACCTGAGCCTCTCTGAGCTGAAGCTATACTTGGAGCAGCCAGAATGCAAGGAGCAGCATCCTCAGGCTAAGCAAGACAGCAGTGTCCTGGGCCTGGCCTCTAAAACCATACTTTTCTCTTAAGTTTCTGGCCCTATGATGGAAGGGACTATTCAGAAGACTACTAAAATGTCTTGGGGCATTTTTCCCATTGTCTTAGATATTAGCACTTGACTCTATTTTAGTCATGCTAATCTCTCTAGCAAGTGGTTGCTCCCCAGCCTGCTTGCATTCCTCTCCTGAAAGGGACTTTTCTTTCTCTGGCACTTGGGTACTTTTTAAATGTAACTTCCAACTTTAGGTCTTTTATATGCTCTCACACCTGATCCAAGGCTTTTAGAAGCAGCCAGGCCATATCTTGAACACTTTGCTGCTTAGAAATTTCTTGCACCCAATACCCTAAGTCATCAGTCTTAAGTTCAAACTTCCACAGATCCCTTGGACATGAACAGAATGCAGCTAAGTTTTTTGCTATGGTGTAACATGGGTGACGTTTATTCCAGTTTCCAATAAGTTCCTCATTTCCATCTGAGACCTCCATCTAGCCTTCACTGTCCCTATCTCTATTGCTATTTTGGCCACAACCATGTAACCAGTCTCCAAGAAGTTCCAAACTTTCCCATATCTTTCTGTCTTTTTTGAGTCCTCCAAACTCCTCCAACCTCTGCCCATTCCCCTATTCCAAAGCCATTTCCACATCTTCAAGTATCTTTATGGCAACACCACACTCCTTGGTATTAATACAATTTTTGTTGTTAGTCCATTTTTCCATTGTTTTAAAGGAATACCTGAGGCTGGGTAATTTATAAAGACTAGAGGTTTAATTGACTTATGGTTCTGCAGAGTATATAGGAGACATAGTGCTGGCATCTGCTCAGCTTCTGGTGAGGCTATAACCAGTACTCCCATCTTTCTAAAAGATAGTTTAATTATTTTTTCTCTCTCTTTTCTCTTTTCTCCTATCCCCCACTTCCTACTGAGATAATATGGTTTGGATCTGTGTCCTCACCCAAATCTCATGTCAAATTATAATCCCTAATGTTGGAAGTGGGGCCTGGTGGGTGGTGACTGGATCATGGGGATGGATTCTTCATGAATAATTTATTATAGCACCATTCCCTTGGTGCTGTCCTCATGATAAAATTCTCACAAGACCTGGTTGTTTAAAAGTGTGTAGAACTTCCCCCCGCCACTCTTGCTCCTGCTCCTGCCATATGAGACACCTTGCTTTCCCTTTGTCTTCTGCCATGATTGGAAGCTTCCTATGGCCTCCCTAGAAGCCCAAGCCACTATGCTTCCTATACAGCCTATAGAATAGTGAGGCAATCAAACCTCTTTTCTTTATAAATTTCCCAGTCTCAGATATTTCTTTATAGTAGTACAAGAATGGGTAAATACAGAAAATTGGTACCAAGGAATGGGGCATTGCTATGAAGATATCTAAAAATGTGGAAGCAGCTTTGGAACTGGGTAACAGGCAGAGGTTGGAAGACTGTGAAAGGCTCAGAAGAAGAGAGAAAGATGAGGGAAATTTTGGAATTTCTTAGAGACTGCTTGAGTAGTTATGACCAAAATGCTGGCAGTTCTATGGACAGAGAAGGCCAGGCTGATGAGGTCTCAGATGGAGATGAGGAACTTATTGGGGACTGGAGCAAAGGTGACATGTGTTATGCCTTAGCAAAGAACTTGGCTGCATTGTGCCCCTGCCCTAAAATCTGTGGACCTTTGAACTTGAAAATAATGACTTAACGGTATCTGGTGGAAGAAATTTATAAGCAGCAAAGCATCCAAGAAGTGACCTGGCTGATTCTAACAACTATGTTCATCTGTGTGAGCAAATAAATTACCTAAAGTTGGAACTTATATTTAAAGGAGAAGCAGAGCATAAAAGTTTGAAAAATTTGCAGCCTGGCCATGTGGTAGAAAGAAAAGTCCATTTTCAGGGGAGAAATTCAAGCAGGCTGCAGAAATATGTATAATTAAAAAGGAGCCAAAAGCTAATAACCAAGATAATGAAAAGGGCTTGAAGACATTTAAGACCTTAAGACCTTCACGGCAGCACCTCTCATCATAGGCGCAGAGTTCTAGGAGGACAGAATGCTTTCTTGGGCCAGGCCCAGAGCCCCACTGCCCTGTGCATCCTCAGGACACTGCTCCCTGAATCCCGATTTTTCCAGCTGTGGCTCAAAGAGGCCCAGGTACAGTTTGGAGAACAGGTTAATACATGAGCTCTTTAGAAATGCAATCATAACTTTTTACCCCTTCTTTACCAGACAGCCTGCAGGAGAAGCTCATTATGCTTAGAAACTCCAGGGCAGAACTTTCTCCCACCAGGAGATTGCCTCAAGAAACAGTCAATTTACAACCCAAAGTATGCCTGCTATGAAACTTTCTTCCACCTGGAGAGTTTTGGCCACTTTTACAACCTAGTTCTGCCCACAAAGATGCCAGCAGTGGCTAGCTCGATCACCCAGTGGGATACAGCATCAAAATGAGTTCATGATCCCCCACCTGCATTTCCCTCCTCTGAGTGCCATTCGTGCCATATGCCTTTTAAAATACCTGCTTTCTGCTCCAAAAGCAAAAGTGTATAATTTTTCCCCTAAGCTAGCTTTGGAACAAAAAGGCACTTTCTTTATACTAGACTTTTCTTTTGTTAATTGGGTGAGAACTCACTCATTACCATGAGGAGGGCATCAAACAATTCATGAAGGATCAGCCCCCATGACCGAAACACTTCCCACCAGGCCCTATCTCTAACACTGGAAACTACATTTCAACATGAGATTTGGAGGGGACAAGTATCCAAGCCACATCACTATTTTATTAAGTTCTAAAATTAAAATTTATGATTTACTTTATTACTTTGTTATTAGTGGGCACTCAAGTTGTTTTCATGTCTTTGCTCTTATAGTGAATGCTAAAATAACCCCTCACATGTATCATGTGTCTTTAAATCTAAGTACTAGTGTACCTGTTGAATGTATTGTTGGGTCAAAGAGTAAAGGCAGGCACTTATAATTCTAGCAGACACTGCCATGTTGACCTCCGTGGATTGTGTGAATTTGTCCTCTCACTAGCAGAGTTTAAGGGTGCCTGTCTTTACATAGCCTCGCTGACACTTTTTATTGAACTTTTGGATCTTTGTCAATCTGATAGATGAAAAATTGATGTCAGGTATTTTTAGTTGTATGTCTTATAATTAATGAGGTTGAGCATCTTTTTATATGTTTGAGAAAAATTTATACTAAATATTTCCTTTCTAGTGCATTATCATTTGTATTCTGTTCATTTTCTACTTGTGCTTTTTTATATGTTAGGGAGTTAGTGTCTTGTGATTTGAGTTGCAAAAAGCTTTTCCTAGTTTGTCTTTTAGCTTTTGACCTTAAGCACAGCATATTTCCCATGGAGAAACTTTTCTACTTTTTTTTTAAGAGTCAAATTTACTAGTCGTTTCTTTGATCACTTCCAAATTTGAGTCCTAATTAGAGAGACTGTCACAACTCTAATATTATGAGATAATTCTCCCATGTTTTCATTTAGAACTCTTCTGTTGTCATTTTTTTTTTTTCATTTAAACCTTTGATCCTCTTGGAGACAATCCCACTGTTTGGATTGAAGCATACATCCAATTTTATATATATCTCTAGATAGATCTCCAATTTTGCCAGTATCATTTATTGAATCATTTCATGATTGACTTAAGATAAGTTTTTAATCATATACTGTATTGAAATATCTATATATGTCTGTATATATGTCTTTTTTGGATTTTTTAGTCTACTCCTTCAGCCTACTCATATATTATTACCATACTGTTTTAATAATAGAGGATTTTTAATATGTTTTAATATCTACTATGGCTAATTCCCTGTGTCTCACCATTGTTTTTTTTTTTTTTTTCCAGAGTATTTCTGGTTATTCTGATTTATGTTTCCATGTGACTTCAGAATGACACTATCTAGTTTTTGTTAAAATAGGCTTTTGGGTATTTTCCTTGGGACTGCATCACAACTATAAATGAACATGAAAAATTCACATCATTGTCATGGTATGTGTTTGTATTTCCATTTTTAAAAAGTTGTTTTAGGCTTCAGAATTATTATAAACATTTTATTATGGGTCCTACATATTTTTATTAACTTAATTCCTGTCTTGGTTGCTATAGTGATGTGGTCTTTTCTTACATTATATCATCTATGTGATTATTGCATATATGTGCATATGTATGGGTACGTATGAAAGCTAATGTTTCTATCTATTATTTCTATACCCCTAATACTTTTCTGAATTCTTATTGATTGTAATAGCTTTTCAGTTAGTTTTCTTGTTTTCCAAGTATGCAGTCATAGCCTCTGTAAATAATATTTTTTCCTTTCTCTTTTCTACTCTTTTCATAACTCTAAGAATTGTGATTCCTTTCTCTTCCCCAATTGTGTTGTCTGTGACATGTCAAGTTCTATTTCTGACTACAATGGGACTATTTTAGTGCTTCCCATTAAAGATAATGCTAGTTTTGGGGTTATGACTGAATTACTTGATGTTGCTATAGATTTGATTTGTCTAACATTATTTTATTGCAATTTTAAAAAATTAAGAATGAATGTTGTATTTTGTCTGGTGACATCATTTAATACATTTCCCCCCATGCTTATATAATCTCAAACACAGAGGGTTTGTCATTGACTTATAGAAATTGTTTTGTGTTATATACACTTACCTTTATCTTATTGCTCACTATATAATACTTTGTGGATTATTTTCCAAATCAGATCTAGCTCATTGTTTTAATGGCTGCATAATAGTCCATGGTTTGGATGTAGGCCATTTATTCAGCCATTCCGCTAGGATAAGCATTTTTTTTTCATTTTTTCCCTCTTCTATAAACAAATCTGAAGTAATTATCCTTGTATTGTAGTTTTATGTGATTGGCCCTTTTATTCCTAAGGACTATATTCCCAGGGATGGGAGTGCTGAACTGAAGGTTGTGTATAATTTTATTTTAATAGCCACTTTGCTATACTGTTCAAAATCCCACAGCTGGAACTGGCACTCAGTGAGCATTCTCTAACTCCAAAGCTCATTAAACCAAACTGCTGCCCAAATCAGAACCATGGTTAAAGCAAATCATATAAAATCACTGTGCTCATAGTGAGGTTCCTGCTACGCTTCACCTAGTGGACAGCGTATAAACATCAGATTACAGATTATTGCCTAACAAGAATCTTCACCTCACAAGCATTTGTCTCTGTGAATCTTTGAAGTTAGGTAGGCCTTGGTTTCTGCAATCTTGGACAAGCTATTTTGTCTTTCTGCGAATCCGTTCTCTCATCTGAGAAATGGGAATAAAAATAGTGCCAACTTTGCACAGTTGCATCTAAGGTCTATTGCCTCTAAAGCCCAGAGCAAGGTATCTGGAACAAATTTTCTTACAATACATAAAATAGCAATTCATTTGAAGTTACCAGGCTCAGGTAAAATTTTTGCTATGTACTTTGAAGTTCTCCAGGGTCCAGGGTCCAGGCTGACAGGATGTCGGGGATAGAAAGTTAGCTGTCGCAGGGCACCTGGACCCTTGGTCCTGAAGAGGCCTTCACAGCTGTGACCAGGGTGAGCATCCACAGGCTAGAGGGGCCACACAGCACTCTCCTCAGGGCAGCCTCTGCCAATTCATGATTCACAATGGCCAGAAAACCAGTGCGGAAGGTTGAGAAGAAGGGCTGAGTGGGTAAGGGAAAAGGGGGAGGGGGTTTGGTGGTGAAGAAAAGAGGACAGTAGGGAAGGGGAGGAGACGGGAGAGGAGGAGAGGAGGGCAGAGGGGAGAGGAGGGGAGGGGAGGAGAGGGGAGGGAAGGGGAGGGAAGGGCCAAAGGCAATGTGTTAGTTTCCTATTGCTCCTTTGACAAATTACCACAAACTTAGTGGCTTGAAACAGCACAAATTTATTATAGTACATTTCTGGAGGTTGGAAGTTTAAAATCAGTCTTTTTGGGCTAAAGTAACATGTTGACAGGGCTGGTTCCTTTTGGAGGCTCAAGAAGTGAACCTATTTTCTTGCCTTTTCCTGCTTCTAGAGGCTGCCCACATTTCTTGGCTCATGGCCCCTCCCTCCATCTTCACAGTGCATCACTCCAACCTTTGGTTGTATTGTCACATTACATTTTCCTTCGGCGATTCTCTTTCCTCCCTCTTTGAAGACCCTTGTGATTTCATTGAATCCACTTGAATAATCCAGGATAACTCTAACATCAAGGCCTGAGTCCTTAATGACATCTATGAAGTCCCTTTTGCCACTTAGGTAACATATTCACACGTTCAGCAGATCAGGACACGGGCATCGTTTGAGGGGCACATCACTCTGTCTACCACAGACATGATGTGTGTAACCTGTGGCACCAATGCATCCCCTTTCTGCTCTTTGGAGGTCATCTTAACACTGAAGGTACCTGGTTTGTTCATCTGCCTTCTTTCTGCTTCCCTAAGAACCTCCTTCTTGCTTAGTTGCGTCCTGCTCTCCTGCTCACAGAGAAAAGACAGGATCTATTTTATTGCACACGGGATGGGAAAAGTGTATATTAGACTTGGTAGTTTTTACTGGTCATGCCCATTTACTAGAGGAAGAGTATGCTTCATAAGCCAAAGGGCTGAAAACTGTGGTCAACAGAATTTACCACCTGCTATATTTCAGGGCTGTCTTCTTGGCTGCATCTGATGATTCCTGAGGCATTGATTGGACTTCCTATTTTGTCTCACTCGATTCCCACCATCTTTCTCCTTGTGTGCTTGTTTCTTATCTCTGTCGTGACGTGGCCTTTTCTCTGTGCACTTGTATCCCCAGTGTCTCTCTCTGTATGTCCTAATCTCTTATAAGGACACCAGCCAGATTGGATTACAGCCCACACAAAAGGCCTCATTTTGACTTAATCACCCTGTTAAAGACCCTACCTCCAATATAGTCACATTCTAAGGTACTGGGAGTTAAGGCTTCAGCATATGAATTTTAGTGGACAGGCGGGGGTGCTGCTGGGGGGAGCACAAGTCAGGGCATAATAACCTTCCTGGACCTTTTTCCTCCCCTGCTTAAAGTCAGGCCACATGCAATGCATGCCAACCCTGGTATCTTTAACTACCACCTGCCTCCATCTCTCCTGGTTGCCCAGTGGAACCATGGACAACCCAGCTGAGGTCAGCTGCAAAACACAAGGACCTAGTAAAATCAAATTAGGTAAACCCATAGGACTTATTCATCAGGCTAAGCCATTGTAAGTCTTGAATAATACAATTTGGCATTTGTTAGTATAACATTTTGGTTCCTGCAAAGATAAGTCCCACCTTCTTAAAGTAAGTATAAACACTTTAAAACACCAGTAACAGCCTAAGATCTAAAGGATACATAATGGCAGAAGGTCCCATGATTTCGCCCCCCATAGGGCAGCTACATCAGGTGACAGTTCTAGAGAACTGGGACCCTGCCTTCCAGCCTCAGGCTGCAGTCAACAATGTAGTAAAGGGAAGTCTCAGAACCACTTTGCAGTTCAGGGTGTCCACCAGTAGAAGAGGGATAACCACATTTTGCAGAGAGTATAAAGTAAAAGCTTGGGAAGTTCTTGGGATCTGAAGTAAATGTGTAACCATAATATTTCGTTAAAAGCATGTTATTGTTGCCCAGATTTTATCCTGTGTTAGTCGTGTCTCAATCCACACAGTGCCAAGTGCCTTGCTATTGTAACAGAGAAAGCCTAGAAGGCAATCATTCTTGTGAGCCCCTAATGCTAGAAGTGGCCACATATAAGTCCTGGGTCATTTTTATTTTCAACTCCTTAAAACAGAAACATTAAGGAGGCCAGAAAAAGGGAGATAAAAATAAAACAAAGCTTTTCAAATCATAAAAGAAAAGGAACTTGGGTTTTGAGTGTGTTTCTGGAAGAACAAAAACAAGGCATAGATTCATTGATTCTGCCTCAAGTATTTCCTGTAGTGCAATAAAGCAACCCCAGGTGTGACCCCCAGATGCAGGTACTGCGAGCTGAGAAGCTCAGAGGCAAGGCAGGGAGGGCATCTGTCTCCATAACAATCTACAGACTTTAAACACACAGGGAGAGCTGTGCAGTTACCCTGAGGTGGTGGGGTGGGTGGGGAGGGTAGAGTCAGTGCCCATGCCCTGTCCTTCACCTGAAGGAGTGTGGCTTCTCTGTGGCTCTCTGTGTTTTGGAACTCGTTTGAGTCATTGAGATCAGCTGGGTGCAAGTGAGTTTTGTTTTTGTTTCACTGGGGAGAGAAAAGATTAGAGTGGGAAAAGGGAGAAAAGGAGTGCCAGAGAAAGATCGCTCATGGCCCAGCCCTCGACACATGTTGAAAACATCTTATAGGCTGATTTTAATTAGAACTCTCTATCTGGAGGGAGAAACTGAATAGTTTCCAAAAACCGTAACCTTTTTTAAATGACATTCTTTTCATGAGCCTTTCCCAAACAAGTTTCTATGCATTTACTATCAGTCTAAAGACATTTCCTGTTTCCCCCCTTCTCAGTTTAAATTTTGGCATTTTCGTATTTTCTTCGTTCCTGTTTCCCATGGCCCTTTACTATGCAAAAAGGGTGTGTACCTGTGCATATGTGCAAGAAATGAAGGAAAATTCATAAACTAGCAAGAGAATTGGAGTGCAAGTTATGAAAAAAGAGTGAAGAGCTAAATTTATATAACCTAGAAAAAGAGAAGGCTCTAGAGGAACATGATAAAGTTACACTTCACAGAAGCAATATAAATGAAGGGAGGGAATTATTCACAGTCTCAGAAGACGGCAGGACAGAAGGGCTGGCCCTAAGCCAAGGCGGGGAAACAGAATCATGAAGGATGATAAAGGCGAAGACCAGAGGGAGCGCCTGCTGTGGGGCCCGCGACCCCACCCTTCCAGTTCATTTCCGACGGACACAGGGATCCAGCAACATCAAGGTCAGCTGAGCAGTTCCACATGGAGCTTTCCCATCCACAGCTCCCTCCTGGTCTGGTAGAATCTCTCGCACTGCTGTGGACAGTGGGGTGAGGGAAAAAGGATATGTTTTTCCCCAACATGGACAAACTTCCTCTGAAAGTAACTTTAAAGAACCAAACTTCCCTTCCTAAACACAGAAATAATTTCAAGCATAACACTCTAGTGACTTGTGTTCCTTTTTAAATTCTATCTTGCTCTGTTTAATTTTTGATCAATTGGAGCTATTTTAATGCTTGTGAAGTCTTTCGTCTGGCCTAAAAATGAGGACGATCCCTTTTACTCTGGGCATAATAGCACAGACATTTGGTGACAGATTAACAGGACTCCACGCCGTCAATATCTACAGTGCATTGAGTGATGAATAGAAGGCCAGAGGTTGAGGTTTTACTTCTTACTCTGCCATTGTATTTGTTTAGAAGGCTATTAATATACAACAAATTTCCACAAAGGTAACAGCTTAAAACAACACACTTTTATTATCTCCCAGTTTCTACGGGTGAGGAATCTGGGTATGGCTGGGTAGGGTCATCTGCTTCAGAATTTCTCCACTGCTGCCATTGAGGTATCGGCCCAGGGTTTCTTAGAAGGCTGTTAGAAAGGCGCAGGCTGAGCCACAGGCATCTCATGGTTTGACTGGGGCAGAATTTACTTGCAAGTCATTCAGTGGTTGTTGGCAGGATTCAGTTCCTCTTGGGGTGTTAGACTGAGGACCTCAGTTCCTTGATAACTGTTGGCCAAAGGCCACCCTCAGTTCCTTGCTTTGTGGGCCTCTCTAACATGAGAGCTTGGTTCATCAAAGTGAGCAAGCCAGGAGGGCAAACGATTGAATAGAGAGTGTCAGCAAGACAGAGTTATGGTTTTTTCTTTTTTCCTTTTTTTTAAATTTTCTTGAGATAGAATCTTGCTCTGTCGCCAAGCTGGAATGCAGGGGTGTAATTTCGGCTCACTGCAACCTCCGCCTCCTGGGTTCAAGCAATTCTTCTGCCTCAGCCTCCCGCGCAGCTGGGACTACAGGCACCTGCTACCACACCCGGCTAATTTTTGTATTTTTAGTAGAGATAGGGTTTCACCATATTGGCCAGGCTGGTCTTGAACTCCTGACCTTGTGATCTGCCTGGCTCGGCCTCCCAAAGTGCTGGGATTACACGCGTGAGCCACTGTGCCTGGCCCAGAAGTTACAGTTTTTTATAAGTTGATCTTGGAAGTAGCTTTCCTTTATTTTTGCTGTCTTCTATAAACGTATAGAAGCAAGTCATTAGATCCAGACCCCATAGAAAAAGCAGGAATTACACAGGGAGTGGATAACAGGATGTGGGGACAACTGGAAGCCATTTTAGAAGGCCGCCTACAGCATTAACCAGATAAGTGGCCTTGGGCCTTAGCTCTTTCATGTGTTTAATATAATAATAAAAAGAAAAGTTTAAAGGTGGTTTAACTGATCATGGTGCAAATTTGACTGCCTGCCAGAGACTTGTAGGTCACATTAATTTGTAAAATGAATCACATGTGAGATAATAGGCAGGGTTATGGGGACTCCAGTGAGCTATACCTGTTCTGCTGGACCTATAGTATTCAAAATCAAATCTCTTAAAAATACATGGGCCTATCAAAGGTAATCTCAGTCCAGATTGGACCTGCAGATCACCAGTGTGACACCATTCAAGCTAACATGTTGTTACAGATGATGACACATAGTGGGGACTCTACATATTTTTGTTTCCTTCCATTCTCCTATCAGCTGCATCACCTTCCATTTGGCCAAAGCAAAGTGCACAGGCCGTTCTGTAGGTCATCATTCCCAACTCCTGTGAGGAATCAATGACATTAAGAAGAATGTTTCGTTAAAACTCAGAACTGGTTCTTGCTAAAACAAGTGAATGCTGGTTACCAGAGGGAAGCTAAGCTGGCTCCAGGTTCTTCTAGTCAACACCTAGCCCTACTTATACCCTTCACATCAAAATAAAAAGAATGGCATTCACTAAAGTAGATTATGTTGAGTCAAAGCAATACTTTTTGATAATAGAAATGATGGGCATATAATCATTTCTTCAACTAATATTTCTTGAGCTCCCACTGTGCCACCAAGATGAGTAAGATATGGTTCCTCAAATTCTGCCAGTGTCTTGAGGACACATTGACAACATGCTCTGATGACTGCCAGAGAGAAGGGTATGCAGGTGATAAGACCACAGGGGAAGGGACAACAGGGTCTATGTGGGATTATCTATTGTGGGCTTCGCAAAAGATACAGTGATGGGCCTCGCTCTCTCAGGGGTATGATCCATGACTCCCAGTTCTGTTTTTGATGGTCAAAATGTTTTACAATGAGATTATCTCACTAATCCTCCTAACCCGCTGGGACTGCAGGAAGAACACAGGTGCTGTATTACTCTGCCTGATAGCCGAATGAGAATCCTATAACATAAAACAGGAGTTCCCCTAAAGACTACTCCAGTGCCTAACAAGATCACTAACAAGGTAGGGGTATAATCCAGTCTATGGCAACAATTGGATTTCTGAGCTCTGCTGAGCCAGAGAGAGGACCTGATTTGAAAAAATATTATTATTATTATTATTATTATTTTGGAGATGCAGTCTTGCTCTGTCGCCCAGGCTGGAGTGCAGTGGCACAATCTCAGCTAACTGCAACCTTCGTCTCCTGGGTTCAAGCGATTCTTCTTGGCTCAGCCTCCCAAGTCACTGGGATTACAGGTGCCCACCACCATGCCCAGCTAAGTTTTGTAGGAAATCATATTATACATGGCATTTACACATTGATATTTTGGGATTAGCTATCTACATTATTATCATTGATGTGACTAGTAAAATAAACAATTATAACAACCCTATACTTTGTCTTTGTATAGTGTTTTAAAAACTTCTCACTTGATAGCAGCATAGAAGTCTGAGTTTAGAAAGAAAATGCATCCTATTCTTTCATCAAGCCTTAAATGGCCCGGATTCAAAGTTTTTAGAGAAATCAACTAAATATTATTGAAGTGCCAAGTCCAGGTGAAAGACAAAGTTTTTATGTAGGATGTATAATTATTTAATATTAGGTCTAAGAGATTCACATTTTTTCTTATAGTATGCTATTACAAAAATTAAGAAAACAGTGATTTTTACCCTTTAACTTACCCAAACTGTCCATAATTCAGTTGTTTATTTGCAAAGCTGTACTTTGCCATTAGATATCTGGATATTTCCAAAAAGAGCATTTACATATCAAAAATTACAGAGGAAACTGCTTCAGTTCCCCACTTACTTTATGTCTATCAGTGCGTCCAAAGGGCTGTCTTTTTTTGTGATCAGAGAGAAGGAAAAGATGCATTTACTCATCTGGGAGGTGTATAATCAGTCACTCTCTCCATCAGCCCCCAAAAGCAGTTCAAACAGCATCTATTTAGATTGAAGACCAATTAAATAATTATCAAAAGCATCAAAAAGACAGGAAGGCTAAGACTCAGAGGAGCACATGGAGTCTGGTAAAAAAAACATAGTTGCTGTTGTGAATTTTTACCTCACCATTTATTAGAACATGTACTGCCAGTGACCTCTGCATATCAAACAGGTCCATGAGCAGCTTCTTTTGAGTGTATGGACCTCCCTGAGCACAAAAATGTTTCCTGGTTTTTGCAGACTTAGAAGGAGATGCGTTTTTTGTTTTGTTTTGTTTCCAGCTAAGCTGCCAGGCCATTTGGCTTTGCAGAAATGAGCCCTTTGGTTCAGGATTGAGTGAAGCCTGCATTCTGGTCACTATGCATGAGGAGTTTTCTCCTTTGAACCCTGCCCAGCACACCCACTTGGCCAGCCTGATGTGTATCTGTACTCTTCAGAATGTGCCAGTAGAGTGCTAAACTCAGATCCTTGTTTGCCATGGATAATTTGCTTCTTCTCTGACTCTTTTTCATTGTTTCTGCCTTGTTCCAAGAGGCAAACCCAGGAGAAAGTAAACCAGCACCTTCTGAAAATACACCCAAACTGGCTGCCTGAAAGCCATGCACCTGGCTGGTGATCTTCCTAAGGGCTGCCCCCGAGGGCTGGCCATTGTCTTGCTGCTGCCCCTGTACTCAGGCAGGAGTAAGACAATGTGCAGCCGTCCTGCTGCAAACAAGCCCTATGCATTCACCCTTGCTAGAGAAACAAATGTCAGCAAATGGCCTATTCAGAGTGGGTTTGGAACTCATCATCTGTCGCTGAAAACCAGAATCTCTGAGGTGGCCTAACACAAAAGGATGCAAATGACAAAGGGTCAACAGCAGATGCTGAATAATGGAGTGGGAACAAATCGCATTCATGGGCTTCGTGTTTTTTGTGTCTCCTTCAGATGGTGCCTCATTCTTCCCACATCATTTTCAATTTCAACCATTCCTATTTTCATCACCAAGGGAGTCACTTGAGGGGCATCTGGATGGATTTCTGCTTGAGGTTTTCTGCCTTTGGATTGAAGCGGGCCTCTCTGCCCTTCAGTTTTGTTTTGTTTTGTTTTTTTTTCTTGCAAAACAGTGACATATGTCTGCAAAAGCTTTGTAACAGCCACTTCCTCCTGCCCTGTGTGGCAGAGATGGCTATATTTTCATGCTGAGTGGAAGTGATACATTGATATAAAGTTTGTAAAGCAATTTAAAATCTGGAATGAAGAAACTATAGGCTTGCCAGAGTTTTTGCTGACATTGAGCTTAAAGATAAACTATTGGATCTATAATTTTTATTAAAACCAGGCCATTCTTTGGTGTCAAAAATCAAGGAGGAAACATGTATACAAATACACACCTACGACTCTCACCTTTCTACAGGTAAGGAGGAAGCAAAGGCTACTAGCAAGGAGCTCCCTCTTCATCTGTGATGTAGGACTCAGATGAGTAGAACTTGAGCAGTTTAAACGAAACAGTAGATATAACAACATTGAAGATAGTCAAACAATCAATACACAAACAAGTGTTCTTCTTTCATGTGTAATGATAATACGGGTCATAACAAAAATAACATTTACTTAATGAAGATTGTGCCAAGGACTATTCTAAGGACCTTATAAGTATTATCTAATTTGATCCTCTTAATTACTATGAGGTAGGTGCTCTAATTATTCTATTCCTCATATGAGGAAATTAAGCAGGCACAAGGAACTTGAATAAATTGCTCAAGGACACAAGATAAGTATGGGGCAGCTGGGGATAGGATCCCAGGAAAACTTGCTCCAAACCCAGCTCACCACCAGAGGACTTCATCAGTTCTAAGTAGAAAAGGTGCCAACTAACAGAAGACTGAAAATAGCAAGAGCCAGTATGATTACAGGTTTACTTTTCTCTCTAGTAATAAATGTCTGGAAGTAGCAAGTCCAGGGCAGATACAGCAAATCCTATCACAGGAATCAGATTCCCTCTTACCTTTCTGCACCCCTATCCTTGCTTAGTGCCTACCTTCAAACCTTAAGTTCACTTTAAGGTACAAAGTACTTTTAGAACCTTGGCCATTGTAATCCAATTCCAGGACCTAAGGAGGAGGGAGGAGAAGGGCAAACATGTACCTGAGCTTGGGTCTCTTTCCACTTTAAGGAGAGTTCCTGAAGCCCTGCCCAACCACTTCCACTTCCATCTCATTGGCTGGACCTTAGCTGTATGGTCACCCCTATCTACAAGAGAGATTAGGATATACAACTTTTAAGCGGAATACATTGTCACTCTGAATAAAATTAAATTTTCATTTTCTAAAAGAAGAGGAGAGTAGATATCGGTAGGTAGTCTGCAGGGGATACCACAGACCTCAGTTGGGCTTAACCCAAGATATGGATACAGCAGTCATATAGCAAGACAAGTGAGCCTTCATCCTTACTGCCTACTTGACTACTTCACCGTCTTGTTATCATGGGAGCCAAGGAGCCTATTGGGAATACTTCATACCAGCCTGAAACTGAACTTCAGGCATACACCACCTGGCACGTCACACAGCCTGGGCAGAGTTAGGTAAACAGATCCTCGGAAGTCTGTTAGAAAATGTCAAGGTTGGGCCGGGTGTGGTGGCTCGTGCCTGTAATCCCAGCACTTTGGGAGGCCAAGGC
>NW_012103465.1:444793-446110 GCF_000951045.1 Mandrillus leucophaeus
AAATAAATAAATAAATAAATAAAAGAGAACAGTCCTGGCTCGTAGGTTCCATCTCCTTTCTCTGTGGAGCACTATCCTCCTCCTTGGAGCACTTTCCACAGAGGAGGGAGGTGGGGCCTAAGAGCCAGGACTGTTCTCTTATCCACTACCTTATCCACTTGTCAGTGAATAAGGAGAGCAGTCCTTATCCGCTATCCTTCCCTTGCTTAGCTGACAAGGATGACGTGAGGGTTAAATTAGAAGACAATGCGTAAAGTGCTTTATAAACTCAAAAGTTTTGTAAGGATATAAGTTGTTGTATTTAGCAAAGATTTTTAAGACCTAGTACAATCAAGCCAAACTCCTTAAAGTTAGAATTCATCTGACAATCAGTTTTGCTTAAGGATTTTGTAAGCATTGCTGAGCTCTACTAACATAAAGGGACAAAGCATGATTCCTATATTCTGAGAGAAATGTAGCATTTGGAGAGGCAGAAGGCAGTCTTATGGATTTCAAGCCTGACAAGTGGGTCCCAAAATAATACCCCCTGGCCATGTTAGGATCTATCATTTTAGAGGCTCAACCATATTGTATGGGACACCCCCAAAACATTCATACAGACACACATACACATACATGCATAGATTTGATTTTGAGAATGGAAAATTAAGTTATCTACACCAAAACTTTAGGTAAAAGCAATTTAATTTACAAAAATTCTTTAAAATATCAAACAGGTCATATGATAAAAATGAACTACAGTCTAAGTGAAAAATAGAACTTGGGAAATTAAGAAGAACCTGAATGAGTTTCATACACTATGTTCTCTGACACATTGCAATTAATCTAGAAATCAATAGCAAAAAGAAAATTAGAAAGTCCTTATTAATATACAAACTAGGAAATCTATTTCCAAATAATCTATAGGTCAGAGAACAAATTACAAAATGAAAATAGAAAATACTTTTAATTGAGCAATGAAAATGACTTTATTGACTTTCTGTAAGGGGACAAATGTAGCAGCATTTGGAGATTTATAATTGTAAATGCTTCTTTTAGAAAAAAATAAAGACTGCAAGCTAATGAAATATAATTTATCTGAAGACATCAGAATAAAAGCTAAATAAACTCAAAGAAAGAAATAATGATAAGATTAGAAATACTTTAACAGTTAACACACAAAATAAAAAGAATCCATAGGCTGGGCGCGGTGGCTCAAGCCTGTAATCCCAGCACTTTGGGAGGCTGAGACGGGCGAATCACGAGGTCAGGAGATCGAGACCATCCTGGCTAACACGGTGAAACCCCGTCTCTACTAAAAATACAAGAAAATTAGCC
>NW_012103465.1:446215-457627 GCF_000951045.1 Mandrillus leucophaeus
AAGGAAAAAACCACAAGTCATGAGTATCAGAAATGAAAAAATAAATATTTAAAAGGTGTAGTAAATATTTAAAAATGTGATAAGTATATACTTATGCAAATAAGTATATAATTTATATAAGTATATACTTATGCAAATAAGTATATAATTTATATAAGTAAATAACTATGTAAATTGGAAACATTTAATAAAATGATTAAATTCTTTAAAAATGTAATTTATCATTACTGTCTTACGGAGAAATAGAAAAGCTGAAAAATTCTACAACCATTAATAAAATGGAATCAGAAGTCCTATATCTTCTTACCAAGAAAACCATTGGTGGGTTCCACCTCAAGTCTTAAAAGAATAAGTTTTAAAATATAATAGAAATTCTTTTTCATAAGAGAATAGAAAAAGAAGGAACATACTCTAGGGGTAATTCATGCTATGCCTCAGTGCTTCTCCATCTTGGAATTATACCATCTGGAATGCAAATGGCCTACAAGAGAAAATGTGGAGAAGGTGCAACCACTCTTATAGGACGTAGGCTATAAGCGCATGTTCTTTGTACTCATATTTCTATTTCAACTGCAATGGAAGTTGAAAAATACTGTCTTATATATAGAAGATGTCAAAATGGTATGGTATAAACATAACATGTCTTCGTCGCATGATACTTACATTTTATGAATATAACTCTCTTACTAAAGCTTTACAAGGACAGCAATAAGAAAGGAGCACTATTGGCCAATCTCCCTCATTAATATAGGTGCCAAAATCCTAAACAAAATACTAGCAAACTGAATCTAGTAATATATAAAAAAGATAACGCATTAGGACTAAATTGGGTTTATTCCAGAAAAGCAAGGTAAGTTTAAATATTGGTTTGGAATTAATGTAATTAGCCACACGAAGATATTAATTTTAAAAATCAAATAATCATATCAATGAATAAAGAAAAAGCTCATAACAAATGCAATATCACTTGTGATTTTTAAAAAAATCTTTTAGCAAATGAGTAGTAAGAAAGGAACTACCTAATTCAGACAGACTATATAAAACACCATTCAGCAGATACCATGCTTAATTGTAAAATATTATATGCTTTCCCTTTGAAATCAGAAGCAAGAAAGTAATTATTATGACTGCTTCTAATTGTTATTTCAAATTGTACTGAAGATCCTAGTCAGTGCAGTAAGTCAGAGAAAAGAGTGTTAACAGTTGAAAACAAATCTCCCACCATTTGTGGGTGTTATAATCTTTATCTTTAAAATAAAATGATATGTAGAAAATTTCTAGAATTAATTTGAGAGTCTGGCAAGTGTTTAGATACACAATTTAATACAGAATCATTTATAGTCCTATAAATCAGCATCCAAGAGAAATTTTTTAAAAATAAACTTCAGGATAAATTAACAAAATACATGTAGCACCTATAATGAGAAAGGAATTAAGCCTTATTGAAAAATTTTAAAGATGATAATAAATGTAGACATCCTATGATTGTGGAGTGAATGACTCAACACTGTAAATATTGTCAAGTCTCCCCAAATTGATTTATAAATTTAATAGAGCTTGTGGAAGTTGGCAGGTCAATCATAAAATTTATACGCAAGTACAAATGGCTAAAAATAGACAAATAGACTCTTGAAGAAGAACAATGGAAGGTGTTTTTCTTCAAGAATGGGAAGAATTGTTGTATTAGTTTTTACAACTTATTTTATATTTATTAAGTGTATTGGTGTGGAGATATACACACCAATAATATTGGTATGGTGATTCTGTGCCAATGGGATGAAATAGACAACCTAGAAAGCACATCCATGCATACATGGTCCCTATGTATATGAAAGAGGGGCCCTGAAGAAAAATAGGAAGGAAAGTATTGTCAGTAAATTCTGTTGGGACAAATGGGTGCAATATTGAAAAAAGAAATTATTGGATCTCTATGTCCTAACATACACAAAATAAATTCTAGTCAAAGACCTAGTATGAAAGTCAAAGCTATAATGCTTTAACGAGATAATATAGGAGAGTGTCCTCAGGGTAGGGGAGAACTTAAGACACAGTAAAGCACTAATCATAAAATAAAAGACTGATAAATTTGACTACCTTAAAAATCAAGAACTTTTCTTCATCAAAAGGCAATATAAAAGGAGTGAAAAGAAAAGCCATAGAATGAGAGAAGTGATTTGCCTTACATATAACTTACAAATGACTAGTATCCAGAATTTATAAAGAACTAGAAATCAATAAGAAAAACATAAATTGTTAGGAAAAAGGGTAAGAATTTCAGAAAATAAGAAAATTCAAGTGGGCAATAGGCATATGAAAAAGTCCTCAATCTGTAGTTACGAAAACACAAGTTAAATCACAGTGAGATAACTTTACCTCCAGGCATCCTTAACAAACTGGCAAATAAAACCTCATATATTTGATAGTATCACTGTTGATGAGAACGTGGACCAACAGTTGGAGTATAAGTCTATAAAACCTTTTGGAGACAATAGAGAGAGTGCTGTCAATAAGATGGTTTACTAGAGATGCCTGGGATTTGTACCTCTCACAAGAAAGCACCAAGGCAATGAATAAACAGCTAAGCTTTGACTGGAGTGTTGAAGGGAGAAGGCTGGAGTGCATCAGGTGAGTAGAGACACACCTGTGGTGATCAGAAGTCCGGGACGGCAGTATGGAGGCATCTGAACTGTGTGGCCCCATCTCTCTCACCTACATCAAATCTGCCTAGAGTTAGGAGGAACTTTCCTTTGGGAGGTGTGGAGGAAGGTAAGCAGAAGATCTCTGCCAGCCCCTATTACCACCACAAACACCTACAGTCCTTACGACAGAAGAATCCCAGTCTCCCAGTTTGAAGAGGTGCTAAGGATTCATACAGCTGCATTGCCCTGGATTGGGAGTACAAGGTTTAACTTCTCTACCCTGCCATCTATTCCCTGTGAGCCATGCTGCTGCAGCATGGTGCTATCTTGAGACTAGAGCCACCTCTGGGGTATGCCCTGCTCTGGAGACCAGTAGCCACTGCACTTCTCCAGCACTGGAATTCCATCTTCATTCTACTGTGCCCATACCAGTAGCTGAACACCACAATCCCAGCAGTGTGGAGTCTGGGCCCAAGACTGAATATGAGGCTGATCCTACACAGCAAAGAAACCAACTCCTGCTACCCTTACTTCCAGCCAGAGGAACAGACTGGCAATCCTGCCCAGAGTAAGCCTACCTTTGGGCTAGCCTGAGCAAGAGAGACTCTCAAGCCTCCAAGCAGTTGACATGCTCCCAGGTCAGCTGAATGGCAATGCACCTGGGCCCAGAGCCTGAGAAACAGCCCTGAAGTACCCCAACCCCTGCAGACAGGCCTATGACCAGTTCATCAGCCCTGTATCTACAATCAGTCTGAGAAACAGATCTGTGGGCTTCCGCTAACAGGAACTCCCTTAGGCTGGCCAAGGAGCTGTGCACACACACCCTGGGACTGAGAAATAACTCCACAGGCTGCCCCTAGTGGTCAAGGCCCCAGGCCAACCAAGCAGTGGTACACCAGCATCCTGGACTCATGAAACAGCTCGGTGGGCCACCACCCACAGACAAACCCCCTAGGCCAGCCAAGCAGTCATGCAGCTGTGTCCTGGGCTTTAGAAACAGTCTCATAGGTTGCCCCCAGCAGACATGCCTCCAGGTTGGTTAAGCAGAGGTATGCCTGCATACTACGCCTAAGGAACAGTCCCATAGGCCGTTCCTGGTGCGCATTCCCTCAGGATGGCCAAACAACCATGGACCTGTGCTCCCAGTCAGAATAACATGCCCATGACCACAACTCCAGACAGCCAGACCCCAAATTGGCTGATGCATCATGTGCAAACCTGTGCACCTAACCTGAGAAACAGCCTGGTGAGCCTATCCTTGGAAAACTCACACCACTTCCACCACAAATGCTCTCGGACTAGGCCACTGAGAAGCTCACAAACATCACTAGTGTGGATTACAACTAAAGACACTACTTGAAGACTACACTACTGAGTCTACCTAAAACCAACACCAACACATGCCACCAAACTGACAGTCCAAGACCCGTTCATCTGAGTAAGTCATTCCATATGAAACCTCTGCAAAATTGGAAGAGGTGACTTTTCTCCCAGATGTGTAGAAATCAATGTAGGAATATGTCAACCACGAAGAAGCAAGGAAGCATGTAACCTTCAAAGGAAAACAATAATGCTCCAGTAATAGATCTCAATCATAAGAAAATATATGAAATTCCAGAAAAAGAATTCAAAATAATAATCTTAAGGAAGCTCAGTGAGATACAAAAGAATTCAGAAAAACAATTCAATTAAATCAAGAAAATAATTCATGATTTGAATGAGAAATTTAGCAAAGAGATAGATATCATAAAAAAGAACAAACAAAAATCCTAGAGCTGAAGAATTTAATGAATAAAATTAAAAATACAATCAAGCACCTCAACAACAGATTATACCAAGCAGAAGAATTTCTCAGCTTGCAGACAGGTTTGAAATAACCCAGAGAAAAATAAGTAAATAAATAAATAAAAAGAATGAAGAAAGCCTATGAGATTTATGCATCACTGTTTAGCAAATAAATATTCATACTATGAGTATTCCAGAAGAGGAAGAGAAGAAATAAAGGTGAGAAAGACATATTTAATGAAATAATAGCAGAAAACTTCCCGAGGTTTAGAGAGAGATAGACATCCGGGTCTAGGGAGCTCAAAAAACTCCAAATAAATTCAACCCAAAGAGGTCATCTCTGGGAAACATTATAGTCAAATTATCAAAAGTCAAAAAGAAACAAGGAATTTTGATCCAGTAAGGCCAGATTTTTTTTAACTAAAAAAAAAAAAAAAAAAAAAAAAAAGAAAAGAAAGAATATAAAGAAACAAAGATTTTTAAAGAGCAGCAAGAGAAAAGCTTCAGGTTACAAATAAAAGAATCCTCATTAAACTAACAGAGGACTTCTCAGCAGAAACCTTAAAGGCCAGGAGAAAATAGGATAATATATTCAAAGTACTGAAATAAATAAACTACCAGGCAAGAGTATTATACTTAGCAAAACTATCCTTCAGAAATGAAGAACAAAATCTTTTGCAGACAAGCAAAAACTGAGGGAATTCATCACCACTGAAACAGCCTTATGGAAAATGCTCAAGGTAGTCTTATATCTGGAAGTACAAACACTATCATGAAAACATGCAAAACTGTAAAATTCACTGGTAGAGCTGACACACAAAGGAGAAAGAGAATCTAACCTTATCACTACAGAAAAGACTCAATAACAAAAGTAAACAATAAGAGGAAGTAAGGAGCAAGCAATTAATAAAATATCCAGAAAATAATCAATAAAATGACAGAAGTAAGTGCTCATCTATCAAATTTTGAATGAAAATTTGAAGATATAGATGGGCTGAGTGGATTAAAAAAGAAGAACCAACTATATGCTGTCTACAAGAGACTTATTCCACCTGTAAAGACACATAAACTGCAAATGAAGGAATAGAAAAAGATATTCCATGCATATGGACACCAAAAACAAGAAGTAGCTATCCTTATAGCAGATAAAACAGACCTCAAGTTAAAAGCTGGAAAAAGACAAATAAAGACATTATATGATAATACAGTGATAAATTCAACAAGAGAATATTTCAATTATAAATATGTATACAACCAACACTGGATTGCCCAGGTATATAAAGCAAATATTATTAGATCTAAAGGGAGAGATAGACCTCAATACAATAATAGTTGGGGACTTCAACACCCCAACAGATCATCTAGACAGACAATCAATAAGAAACATTGAACTGAAACTGCACTATAGACCAAATAAATCTAACAGACCTTTACAGAACATTTCACCCAATAGCTGAAAAATACATATTCTTTTCATCAGCACATGGAACATTCTTCAGGATTGACCATATGTTAGGACAAAAAACAAGTCTCACAAAAATTTTCAAAATCAAAACCATATGAAGTATCTTATCTGAACACAATGAAATAAAACTAGACATCTGTAACAAGAGAAACATTCAAAACTACACAAATATGTGGACATTAAACAAGCTCCTGAGTGATCAGTAAGTGAAAGAAGAAATTGAGAATAAAAGTTAAAAATTCCTTGAAACAAATGAGAATAGAAACACAATATACCAAAATCTATGGGGGCAAAGGAAAAGCATTATTAACAGACAGGCTTTTAGCATTTAATGTCTACATCAAAAACCTAGAAATATTTCAAATAAACAGCCTAATGAAGCATCTTGACTAACTAGGAAAGCAGGAACAAAACAAACCTAAAGTTAGTAGAAGAAAAGAAATAATGATGATTAAAGGCACAGAAATAAAATTGAGACTAAAAATTGCAAAAGATCAATAAAACAATAAACTGTTTTTTAAAAACAGATAAACAAAGTCAACAAACCATTAGTTAGACTAAGAAAAATTAAGGAAGACTTAAAAATCAGTAACAAAAATGAGATGGCATACTGAATGGCAAAATGAATACTACAGAAATACAAAGAATCATTAGAGAGTACTATGAATGTACATGCCAATAAATTTGAAAATCTAGAGAAAATGGGTAAAGTCCTAGACACATACAACATATGAAAATTGAACTAAGAAGAAATAGGAAACCTGAATAGACCAATCACAATTAACAACATTGGGTCAGTAATAAAGTCTTCCAACAAAGAAACATTCATGAATGGATGGTTTCACCACTGAATTCTACTGAAACCTTAAAAAAGAATTAATACCAGTTCTCAAACTACTCGAAAAAATTGCAGCAGAGTGATTTTTTTCCTAAACTTATTCTTTGAGGCCATCCTAACTTTAACACCAAAAGAAGACAATGACACAACAACCAAAAAAGGTCTAATATACCTGCCAAACATAGATACAAAAATCCTCAACAAAATAATAGCAAACCAAATCCAACAACATGTCAGAACAATAATAACCATGATCAAATGAGATTTATCCCAGGAATGCAAGGATAATTCAACATTTGCAAATCAAAAAACATCATACATTACACCAATAGAATAAGGGACAAAACCCATAATCATCTCAATAAATACAGAAAAAGCCTTTGATAATATTTAATATCACTTTATGACAAAAACTGATAATAAATTACATACAGAAGAAAAGTACCTCAATATAATAAAATTCATATACGATAAATTCACAGCTAATATAATGAAAGGAGAAAAATGGAAAACTTTTCCTCTAAGAACTGAAAAAAGACTTATTGCCCACTCTCACCACTCTTGATGAACACAGTGCTGGAAGTCCTAACCAGAGCAATTAGGCAAGAAAAAGAAATAAAAGATATCCAAATTGAAAAGGAAAAAATCAAATTGTACCTGTCTGCAAATAACATGATCTTATATATAGAAAAATGGAAAGACTTTACCAAAAAACTCTTAGAAAAGATAAATGAATTCAAGAAAGTTGCAGGATACAAAACTATCATACAAAAATTTGTAGCATTTCTATACATGAACCACAAAATGGCTGAAAAAGAAATCAAGAAGGCAATTCCATTTACAATAACTATAGAAACAATAAAATACTTGGGAATAAATTTAACCAGGAAGGTGAAAGACCTCAACAAGAAAAACTACAAAACACTGATGAAAGAAGTTGAAGAGCATTTAAAGAAAATACTCGTAAACTGAATTCAGCAGCACATCAAAAAGCTAATCCATCACGATCAAGTAGGCTTTAACCCTGGGATACAAGGTTGGTTCAACATATGTAAATCAATAAATGTGATTCGTCACATAAATAGAACTAAAGACAAAAACCACATGATTATCTCAACTGATACAAAAAAGGCTTTTGATAAAATTCAACATCTCTTCCTGTTAAAAACTCTCAATAAATTAGGTATTGAAGGAATGTACCTCAAAATAAAAGCCATCTATGACAAACCCACAGCCAACATTATGCTTACTGAGCATATTAAAAAGTAAGCATAGGACATGAACAGACACTTTTCAAAAGAAGACATACATGTGGCCAAAAACATATGAAAAAAGTTCAATATCACCGATTTTTAGACAAATGCAAATGAAAACCACAATGAGATACTATCTCACATCAGTCAGAATGGCTGTTATTAAAAAGTCAAGAAATAACAGATACTGACAAGTTTGCAGAGAAAAGGGAATGTGCAAACACTGTTGGTGGGAGTCTAAATTAGTTCAACCATAGTGAAAAGTAGTGTGGTGATACTTCAAAGAGCTAAAAACAGAACTACCATTCTACCCAACAATCTCACTCCTGGGTATATACCCAATGAATATACATTATTGTATCATAAAGACACATGAACACATATGTTCAATTCAGCACTACTCAAAATAGCAAAGACATGGAATCAACCTAAATGTCCACCAACAACAGATTGGATAAAGAGAATGTGGTATATATACACGATGGAATACTATGCAACCATAAAAAGAACGAGATCATGTCCTTTGTAGGAGCATGGATAGAGCTAGAGACTATTTCCTTAGCAAACTAACTCAGGAACAAAAAATCAAATACATGTGTTTTCATTTAAAGTAGGAACTGAATGATGAGAACACATGGACATAAAAAGGGGAACAACAGACATTGGGGCCTACTTGAAGGTAGAGGGTGGGAAGAGGGAGAGGATCAGAAAAAATAACTATTGGGTACTAGGCTTTGTACCTGGGTGATGAAATAGTCTGTTCAACAAACCCCTGTGACATAAATTTACCTATACAACAAACCTGCACTTGTACTCCTGAATCTAAAATAAAAGCTTAAAATATAAAATAAATAAATAAATAATAACATAAAAGAAATTGAAGAGGATAGAAGCAAGTAGAAGGACATCTCTTGCTCATGAATCAGAAGAATTAATGTTAAAGTGACCACACTACTCAAAGCAATCTACAGATTCAATGCCATCCCTATCCAAATACCAATGACATCTTTCACAGCAATAGAAAAACATAATTCTAAAATTTGTATGGAATCACAAGACCCTGAATAGCCAAAGCAATCCTGAGCAAAAAGAACAAAGCTGGAGGTACCATACTTCCACACCTCAAAATATACAATAAAGTTGTAGTAATCAAAACAGCATAGTACTAGACTAAAAACAGACACATAGAATAATAGAATAGAACAGAGAGCCCAGAGATAAATTTATGCACCTCCAGCCAACTGATTCTTGATAAGAGCACCAAGAACACACATTGTAGAAAGGACAGTCTCTTCAATAAACAGTGCTGGGAAAACTGGATGTCTATATGCAGAAGAATAAAACTAGAACCCCAGCTCTCACCCTATACAAAAATCAACTTAAGATGTGAAACAACAAAGACGTGAAACAATAAAACTACTGGAAGAAAACATAGGGAAAATGCTTCAGGACAGTAGTCTGGGGAAATGTTTTATGAATAAGGCCCCAAAATCATAGGCAACAAAGGCAAAAGTAAACCAATGGGATTTTATCAAACTAAAACCTCTGCACAGCAAAGAAAACAATCAACAATCAACAAAGACAACCTACAGAATGGGAGAAAATATTTGCAGACTATTCATTCGACAGGGTGTTGATATCCAGAATATACAAGGAACTCAAACATCTCAACAGGAAAAAAATCCCAAACAATACAATTTAAAAATGGACAAATGATCTGAACAAACGTTTCTCAAAAGAAGACATACAAATGGCCAATAAGTATATTAAAAATGCTCAACATCACTAATCATAAGAAAAGTGCAATCAAAACTACTACAAAAGAACATCTCACCCCAGTGATGTTTATTATCAAAAAGACAAAAAATAACAAATGCTGCCCAGGGTGCGGAGAAAGGCAAATATTACACGCTGTTGATGGAAATGCTAACTAATAAAATTACTGTGGACAATATGGATATCAGTATGGTGGTTCCTCGAAAACCTACAAATAATTCTACCATATAATCTAGTAATCTCACCACTTAGAATTTATCCATAGGAAAGAAAATCATTATATTGAAGAGATATCTGCACTCCCATGTTTATCGCAGCACTACTCATAATAGCCAAGTTATGGAATCAACTTAGATGTCTAACAAGAGAAAAATGGATAAAGAAAATACGGTGTATATATATGCAATAAAATACTATTCAGTCATAAAAAATGAATGAAATCCTGCCATTCACATCAACATGGATGGAGCTAGAGGATATCATATTAAGTGGAATAAGTCAGGAACAGAAAGATAAACACTGAATATTCTCACTCCTATGTGGAAGCTAAAATAAGTTGATCCCAGAAGTAAAAAGTAAAGTAGAGGATACTAGAGGCTGGGAAGGGTAAGGAGAAGGGAGGGATAGGGAGAGATTTGTTAAAGCAGGGGTTGCCAACCTTTTTGGCACCAGGTACTGGTTTTGGGGAAAACTGTTTTCCACAGACTGTGGGTGGGGGATGGTTTCAGGATGAAGCTGTTTCACCTCAGATCATCAGGCATTAGATTCTCATAAGGTGCACACAACCAAGATTCCTTACATGCACAGTTCACAATAGAGTTTGTGCTTCTATGGGAATCTAATACCGCCACTAATCTGACAGGGAGTGGAGGTCAGTTGGTAATGCTTGCTCACCCACTGCTCACCTCCTGTGTGAAGCCCGGTTCCTAACAGGCCACGGATTGGTACTCGTCAGTGGTCCAGGGGGTGGGGACCCCTATTTAGGGACAGAAAATGACAACTAGATAGAAAGAATGTGTTCTATGCCACTGTAGGATGACTATAGTCAACAATAATATATGTTTTCAAATAGCTAGGATAGGAGGATATTGCGTATTTCCAACAGAAATAAATGATCAATGTTTGAGCTGATGGATACACTAATTGTCCTGATCTGATCACCATACATTACATGTATCAAAACGTCATTATGTACCCCATGAATATGTACAACTACTGTCAATTAAAACAAACAAACAAGCCAATAAACAAAAACCTTTTGGAAACGAACCTGGAATGGTCTACTAAAGTTGAAGATAACACATACCCTATGACCTAGAAAGTCTATTCTTACATATATACCCAACAGAAACCCATGTACATGTGCAACAGGACACTTGGACAAGTAATCTATTATCATTCTTTCTTACAGTAAAAAGAAAAGGCAAATCTAAACTATACTGTTTAACAACATGTAGGAGAAAAAGAAAACAAGGACCACAAAAGACAGGATAGTGGTTACTGATGGCGAAGAGAGACGGATGGGGTTATCAGCAGGAAAGGCATATGGAAGACTTCCAGGTTGCTGCCAGCGTTCCTTTTTCTCATCTAGGTTGGGGTCAGCATATCAGTCAGGGTTCTCCAGATAAATGTAAATAATAGAAAATCTATCTATCT
>NW_012103465.1:457677-462453 GCF_000951045.1 Mandrillus leucophaeus
CAAATGATCTGAACAAACGTTTCTCAAAAGAAGACATACAAATGGCCAATAAGTATATTAAAAATGCTCAACATCACTAATCATAAGAAAAGTGCAATCAAAACTACTACAAAAGAACATCTCACCCCAGTGATGTTTATTATCAAAAAGACAAAAAATAACAAATGCTGCCCAGGGTGCGGAGAAAGGCAAATATTACACGCTGTTGATGGAAATGCTAACTAATAAAATTACTGTGGACAATATGGATATCAGTATGGTGGTTCCTCGAAAACCTACAAATAATTCTACCATATAATCTAGTAATCTCACCACTTAGAATTTATCCATAGGAAAGAAAATCATTATATTGAAGAGATATCTGCACTCCCATGTTTATCGCAGCACTACTCATAATAGCCAAGTTATGGAATCAACTTAGATGTCTAACAAGAGAAAAATGGATAAAGAAAATACGGTGTATATATATGCAATAAAATACTATTCAGTCATAAAAAATGAATGAAATCCTGCCATTCACATCAACATGGATGGAGCTAGAGGATATCATATTAAGTGGAATAAGTCAGGAACAGAAAGATAAACACTGAATATTCTCACTCCTATGTGGAAGCTAAAATAAGTTGATCCCAGAAGTAAAAAGTAAAGTAGAGGATACTAGAGGCTGGGAAGGGTAAGGAGAAGGGAGGGATAGGGAGAGATTTGTTAAAGCAGGGGTTGCCAACCTTTTTGGCACCAGGTACTGGTTTTGGGGAAAACTGTTTTCCACAGACTGTGGGTGGGGGATGGTTTCAGGATGAAGCTGTTTCACCTCAGATCATCAGGCATTAGATTCTCATAAGGTGCACACAACCAAGATTCCTTACATGCACAGTTCACAATAGAGTTTGTGCTTCTATGGGAATCTAATACCGCCACTAATCTGACAGGGAGTGGAGGTCAGTTGGTAATGCTTGCTCACCCACTGCTCACCTCCTGTGTGAAGCCCGGTTCCTAACAGGCCACGGATTGGTACTCGTCAGTGGTCCAGGGGGTGGGGACCCCTATTTAGGGACAGAAAATGACAACTAGATAGAAAGAATGTGTTCTATGCCACTGTAGGATGACTATAGTCAACAATAATATATGTTTTCAAATAGCTAGGATAGGAGGATATTGCGTATTTCCAACAGAAATAAATGATCAATGTTTGAGCTGATGGATACACTAATTGTCCTGATCTGATCACCATACATTACATGTATCAAAACGTCATTATGTACCCCATGAATATGTACAACTACTGTCAATTAAAACAAACAAACAAGCCAATAAACAAAAACCTTTTGGAAACGAACCTGGAATGGTCTACTAAAGTTGAAGATAACACATACCCTATGACCTAGAAAGTCTATTCTTACATATATACCCAACAGAAACCCATGTACATGTGCAACAGGACACTTGGACAAGTAATCTATTATCATTCTTTCTTACAGTAAAAAGAAAAGGCAAATCTAAACTATACTGTTTAACAACATGTAGGAGAAAAAGAAAACAAGGACCACAAAAGACAGGATAGTGGTTACTGATGGCGAAGAGAGACGGATGGGGTTATCAGCAGGAAAGGCATATGGAAGACTTCCAGGTTGCTGCCAGCGTTCCTTTTTCTCATCTAGGTTGGGGTCAGCATATCAGTCAGGGTTCTCCAGATAAATGTAAATAATAGAAAATCTATCTATCTGTCTATCTATCTATCTATCTATCTATCTATCTATCTATCTATCATCTATCATCTATCTATCTAGATATGGAGAGAGATTTATTATGAGGAAATGGCTCACACATTTATGGAGACTGAGAAGTTCCACAATATGCTGTCTGCAAGCTGGAAACCTAGGAAAGCTAGTGATGCAATTCCAGTTTTGATCAGAAGGCCTAAGAAGCAAGGAAACTAATGGTATAAGCATCAGTTCAAGGATAAGTGAAGATGGATGTCCCGTCTCAAGCAGGCAGGCAGGAAGAAAAAGGAAAAAATTCCTCCTTCCTCTGCCTTTTCTGTTCTATTCAGGCTCTCAGGAGACTGGATGATGGCCACTCCCATTGGAGAGACCATCTACTCCTCTGAGTCCACTGATTCAAATGCCAATCTCATCTGGAAACACCCTCACAGATACACCCAGAAACAATGTTTAATCTGGACACTCTGTGGCACGGTGAAGTTGACACATAAAATTAACCATCACAGTCAGCAAACTTCTTCTGAAAAGGGTGAGGCGGTAGTTATTTTAGGTTTCATAGGCCATATGGTTTCTGTCACAACTACTCAACTCTGTCATAATAGCCTGAAAGTAGACATAGACATTATGCAAAAGTATTGGCACGGGTGTATTCCAATAACATTCACTTACAAAAAATGGCGGTGGGGTGCCTTCAGCCCATGGGCCATATTTGTCATCCCCTGTTATAGGTAACGTCATGCGTGTGTGCTGTATGCAATTTGTATATGTCATATGTCACAAAAAGAAATGAAGGACTCAGAAACAAGGAAGAAATTTAGCCCAAGTGCTGCGTTTGAGGGTTGTAGAGTCAGAAAGCCAGGGTGTGACTTGTGCCTTACCTACTCACAAGGTACTGGGCCTTGGGCATAATGCACACCTGTGAACTAGAGTAGTGGTAGCACCCATCTGTTTTGAGGATTAACTGATGGATAAGGTTAGGTGTTTAGTAAAACTCCTAGCACATATTAGCTCAAGATTTTTTTTTTCCTCTCAGATAAGAGGGTCTTTAAAGTATGTTCAACCATACTTACCAATACTTTAAGGACGTACTTGTTTCTTGCTGTAGGCAAAAATTAGCTCCTACGGAAGAAATTTATGGAAGAATAGAAAATATACATAATCCCTTCTATACATAATGTGGAAAAATCACAAGTAAACATAGTATGCTGCCTACTATTTCTTGGAAAGCACTTTTTCCTTAGCATACTTTGGGTGCTAAGCAAAGGACTTGCAAAAAAAAAAAAAAATTAAAGTGCATTCCATATGTAAATTATAAGAGGAGAAAAGAGTGTGAAGGGAAAAGTTCACTCCTGATTCTGAAACCAGAATGACTATGCTTTATTTCTCAGTGAAGTCTTATTGAAGGGGTAAAACCTGACCATTTACAAAAGGGTAGGCTTTCATAGTAGGCGGAATAATGGTCCCTGGGGTTTCCACATCCTAATTCCCTGAAGCTGTGAATATGTTATCTTATGTGGTAAAAGCTGTAATTAAGCTAAGGATCTTGAAATGGGGAGAATAGTCTGGATTACCCAGGTGTTTTTAATGTAATCATAAGGCTCTTTATAGGTGAAAGAGTGACGCAGAAAGGTCAGAGTGAGAGAGAAATTTGAAGATGCTATCCTGCTGGCTTTAAAGATGGAGAAAGGGGCTCCAAGCCAAGGAACATAAGGTCTTTAGAAGCTGGAAAAGTCAAGAAATGGATTCTCTCCTACAGCCTGCATAAGAAACACAGTTCTGCAGTCATCTTAACATTAGCCCAGTAAAAATCATTTCAGACCTCTGACCTTCAAAGCTCTAACATAAACATGTGCTGTTTTAAGTCACTAAGTTTATGGTAATTTCTTACAGCAGCAATGAGAAACTAACAGAACTGTATAATGGATAGAGTGTTCAGTTGGGCTAAACGTAGCTCCTTAAACTGCCCTGCCATTTTATTATGTATTTTTATAATTTATCCGAAAAGTACTTATTAATGACCTCCTGAGTAACAGGAACTAGAGTTATAAAGATGAATAAACTTAGCCCCAGTCCCTAAACAGCCCACAGTATAGCAGAGTTGGAAAACTGTCTAGTGTTTCTGCACATCTTGTGAGCAGAGGTACCGGTTGCCTTTGTTCAAGACTATCATTTCAAGAATGTCTGTCTGTTTAACGAACAACTTTGAATTGTGAAGACAGTATCTCCCTCCAGAGCAAAGGGCAGACATGCTTACAGTTCAATGGGAAAGATTCAGGATCCCTAAGCTCAAGGTTCCTCTCTTGTCAGGCAGCCTTGACAAGACTTGTGTGAATGTATCATCTTGTCCTCTTTGTGTCATCCTGTGGAAACTGGGATTGGAAAATCATCTCAAGAGATTGCTGACACTCTGGCTGCTGCTATTGCTGAGTAACGAATTGTCTATTTTTCTCTAACTCAGCTATTTTGTGTCTTCTTTTAGCATCCATGAGCTGTAGTAGGTTAACTTGTTAGCTTGCAAATGGAAAAATCTCGCATCCTTCACAGTTCTTAACAAATAGGAAACAAAACAATGCACACATCTTTATCAACATCCTGGGTCAGGGTCTCCTAAAAAGGTCTATAATAGAAATGAAAAAGAAAGAGGTACTATGTGTATTAGGTACTTTGTATATATTCTTATTAAGTTTTCATACTACTCTGTAAGATTTATTTTAACAGCCGTCTAGATATCCTGTTTACTTATGATTCAGATAAGAATGGACCACCACACTCCAATTGTCTCTGCCATTACATGTCCTTAAGAAAATCCAGGGCACCTAGCAGATTCGAGAGCAGTGGTTTTCAAAGGAAGTAATTTGCCCCTGATATGGTTTGGATGTTCCTCCCCTCCAAATCTCATGTAATGCAATCCCCCGTGTTGGAGAGGGGCTTGGTGGGTGGTGTTTGGATCATGGCAGCTGATACCTCATGAATGGCTTAGCCATCCCCTTGGTGATGAGTGAATTCCTGCTTTAGTAGTTCATATGAGATCTGGTTGTTTAAAAGAGTATGGCAT
>NW_012103465.1:462503-467961 GCF_000951045.1 Mandrillus leucophaeus
AAAAAAAAAAAAATTAAAGTGCATTCCATATGTAAATTATAAGAGGAGAAAAGAGTGTGAAGGGAAAAGTTCACTCCTGATTCTGAAACCAGAATGACTATGCTTTATTTCTCAGTGAAGTCTTATTGAAGGGGTAAAACCTGACCATTTACAAAAGGGTAGGCTTTCATAGTAGGCGGAATAATGGTCCCTGGGGTTTCCACATCCTAATTCCCTGAAGCTGTGAATATGTTATCTTATGTGGTAAAAGCTGTAATTAAGCTAAGGATCTTGAAATGGGGAGAATAGTCTGGATTACCCAGGTGTTTTTAATGTAATCATAAGGCTCTTTATAGGTGAAAGAGTGACGCAGAAAGGTCAGAGTGAGAGAGAAATTTGAAGATGCTATCCTGCTGGCTTTAAAGATGGAGAAAGGGGCTCCAAGCCAAGGAACATAAGGTCTTTAGAAGCTGGAAAAGTCAAGAAATGGATTCTCTCCTACAGCCTGCATAAGAAACACAGTTCTGCAGTCATCTTAACATTAGCCCAGTAAAAATCATTTCAGACCTCTGACCTTCAAAGCTCTAACATAAACATGTGCTGTTTTAAGTCACTAAGTTTATGGTAATTTCTTACAGCAGCAATGAGAAACTAACAGAACTGTATAATGGATAGAGTGTTCAGTTGGGCTAAACGTAGCTCCTTAAACTGCCCTGCCATTTTATTATGTATTTTTATAATTTATCCGAAAAGTACTTATTAATGACCTCCTGAGTAACAGGAACTAGAGTTATAAAGATGAATAAACTTAGCCCCAGTCCCTAAACAGCCCACAGTATAGCAGAGTTGGAAAACTGTCTAGTGTTTCTGCACATCTTGTGAGCAGAGGTACCGGTTGCCTTTGTTCAAGACTATCATTTCAAGAATGTCTGTCTGTTTAACGAACAACTTTGAATTGTGAAGACAGTATCTCCCTCCAGAGCAAAGGGCAGACATGCTTACAGTTCAATGGGAAAGATTCAGGATCCCTAAGCTCAAGGTTCCTCTCTTGTCAGGCAGCCTTGACAAGACTTGTGTGAATGTATCATCTTGTCCTCTTTGTGTCATCCTGTGGAAACTGGGATTGGAAAATCATCTCAAGAGATTGCTGACACTCTGGCTGCTGCTATTGCTGAGTAACGAATTGTCTATTTTTCTCTAACTCAGCTATTTTGTGTCTTCTTTTAGCATCCATGAGCTGTAGTAGGTTAACTTGTTAGCTTGCAAATGGAAAAATCTCGCATCCTTCACAGTTCTTAACAAATAGGAAACAAAACAATGCACACATCTTTATCAACATCCTGGGTCAGGGTCTCCTAAAAAGGTCTATAATAGAAATGAAAAAGAAAGAGGTACTATGTGTATTAGGTACTTTGTATATATTCTTATTAAGTTTTCATACTACTCTGTAAGATTTATTTTAACAGCCGTCTAGATATCCTGTTTACTTATGATTCAGATAAGAATGGACCACCACACTCCAATTGTCTCTGCCATTACATGTCCTTAAGAAAATCCAGGGCACCTAGCAGATTCGAGAGCAGTGGTTTTCAAAGGAAGTAATTTGCCCCTGATATGGTTTGGATGTTCCTCCCCTCCAAATCTCATGTAATGCAATCCCCCGTGTTGGAGAGGGGCTTGGTGGGTGGTGTTTGGATCATGGCAGCTGATACCTCATGAATGGCTTAGCCATCCCCTTGGTGATGAGTGAATTCCTGCTTTAGTAGTTCATATGAGATCTGGTTGTTTAAAAGAGTATGGCATTTCCTCCCTCCCTCTCTTGCTTCTGCTCTAGCCATGTAATATGCTGACCCCCCCTTTGCCTTCCACCATGATTGTAAGCTTCCGGAGGCCGTCATCAGGTACAATGCTGGTGCCATGCTTCCTGTACAGCCTGCAGAGCCATAAGCCAATTAAACCTCTTTTCTCTATAAACTACCCAATCTCAGGTATTCCTTTATAGTGACACAAAAAAGACAAATACACTCTCCATTTGGCAATGACTGAAGACATTTTTGACAGTCACAACTTAAGGTAGGGGTATTAGTGGTATCTAAGGTGTCAGGAATATGGCTAACCATCCTACAATGACTATGACAGCCCCCACAAATACCCATCTAGTCTAAAATGCCAGTAATACTGAGGTTGAGAAACTCTGCCCTGGAGTATAATCATCTCTGACTTTCATTTCTGCCTCCATTGATATCTTTTGCTCTGTTTTTTATCCACTAATGTATTTATCTCATCTTGGCATGTATCCAAGTTTCCATCTCTCCCTCCCTAATATAAGGAAGGTCACCACCAATGTAAGCCCATTGCGTGCAGGAGAAATTTTACTAAAGATTTATAGGTATGAGGTGGGAGGTTACAGAATCATATCAAAAGCAAATAAATAGAAGAGCATATTAGACAGCCTTGCTGTTAATGTCCTACTAGTCCCTGCACTTCTGGACTCGGGCTTTCTCACTGCCCATAATAATGGTTGCCCATGTCAACTCATTCAATGCCTTAGGCTTTCACCATCTTACTGGTTCCAGTCTTCATATCATCCCCTTCCTAGATTGTACCTAGGAACTCCAGGTTCCTCTCTCTATTATGTAGCAACTATTCAATTCTCTCAATTCTCTACATCTAAACTCAGGTTGAAGCCTTTCTTTAGTTTGTCTAGCGGTTTTCAAATTCGAGCATGCATCAGTCATACACAGCTTGTGGGCAGAAGCAGATTTGATTCTGTAGATGTGGTTGAAAATTTGCATATCTTAGGCTGGGCGTGGTGGCTCATGCCTGTAATCCCAGCACTTTGGGAGGCCGAGGCAGGTGGATCACTAGGTCAAACAATCAAGACCATCCTGGCCAACATGGTGAAACCCCGTCTCTACTAAAAATACAAAAATTTAGCCGGGTGTGGTGGTGGGCGCCTGTAATCCCAGCTACTTGGGAAGCTACTTGGGAGGCTGAGGCAGAAGAATCGCTTGAACCCGGGAGGCGGAGGTTGCAGTGAGCTGAGATCGCGCCACTGCACTCCAACCTGGGCAAAAAAAAAAAAAAAAAAGAATTTGCGTATCTTAAACATTTCCAGGTAATGTTAATTCCTCTGGTCTGGGACAACACTTTTAGAACCACCATATAAAAAAACAAGAAACAAAAAAACATAACAAAAAAACCCAACTAAACACACAAACCCATCCAAACAATAGAGCCATTATTTCTGTAGCAGGATTAAAAAAACCCCGCAGAAACCTTGACATGAATGCCTTTCTCTTACTTGGATTCATGCACTTCAGAAGACAGTAGTAATTCTGTATAGCATTTGCCACCCTTCTCAGTTACACACAGAAGAGGAATTCGGGGCTCAGAGAGGTTAAGTAACTAGAAAACTATGACCCAGAGCCCAGGTCTATTGGATTCTGAAATTCCTGCTTGTGTAAGTGGTTAAATGGGATGTGAGAAACATTCCCTTCTTAGGATCATGCGCAATTTGTTCAATGGTACGAAGCAGCTTTTGTGGTAGAATTCACAAATATATCTCAGGAGTTTATTTAAAAATAGTTCAAATACAGTAATAGGGGTGTGAACCTTCACTGCAATGTTTCATTATAAGTAATTTCTCAGGAAAATTATAACAATGCCTTCAAATAAATGGCACTTGACAAGAAGCTGTGAAGCTGTCCTCAATGACAAGTAGTAAATCTATATATGCTATAGCATATAGAGTATCTGTAATTAGTACATCTATGGATGTTAGTGTGTGGAGGAAACCTGGCCTGAGATGATTGATGCCCCTACAAAACCTTTGGGAACTGAGGCATAATTACCCTCACAATGAAGACTGAAGGAATTGCAAGATGTCGAGACTTCAGTTGTATTTTTCAGAGAAAAGATCCTACTGATGCTCCTTCCTCTTGTTCCCCAAAGAAACAAAGGTTAAGTTTATGTTTACTACTGGAGCTTTAAGTTTACTACTTGGGTAATGCTGTCTAATCCTGGCTGGGAATGCTGCTGGTGAGAACTCATCCTGACAAATCAGAACACAGTACTTCTTGGAAAGTACTGGTTTCAGAACCGCCTGAGATGTTGCTTGGGATTTGTTTTGTCTTTATTCCTGACAGATTGCTATATAAAATCAAGCTTATACACAATGTTGACTGCTAAGATAAAAAGCAATTCCTGTGATCACGAAAAAGTCTGTCTGCTAGGCAGAAAGTAAAACAAACAGCACAGAGGTGCTTGACGATCACAGATGATGGCCAATAAGTGATCATTTGTATGAAGTACAGAATGCAGTGTTATTTGATGAACACGATGTTCTGCATGCATCCGGCCATTATTTAGGAGGTGTTTGCTCAGATATGACTTCGGATCTACACTATATGCTACATAGAGTCAAACACACTGGCTTTGGTAAGGCCTGAAATATAAATTAAACAAAAACACAACGACTAATAACAGTGATGCTCCAAACAGGCTTTCTTCTTCTTTGGAAATTTCTTACGGTCTGGCTTATTTCGGTGAACACTCTAACCACATTTTCAACTAATTGGTAAAACCCAGAGCAGAGGAGAGGATTATATATGAGTTTCCACGGACAAGAAAAGTCAGAGAGAGGAAGTAGGGGAAAAAAAGGCATGAAAAGATAAAAATTGAGAAAAGTTCAGGGCAGGGGTGGGGGCATATAATTTTCCTGGGCTTGCCATAACACAGTACCGCAAACTGGGTGGCTTCAGCAACAGAAACTGTCTCACAGTTCTGGCAGCTAGAAGTCTGAAATCCAGGTGTCAGCAGCGGAGGTTCTATCCTAGGGCTGTGAAGCAGAATCTGTTCCATGCCTCTCCTCTAACTTCTTGTGGACCTGGCCATCTCTTGCCCCTTACATGGTGTTTTCCCTGTGTCTATACATTGTATTCCCTCTGTGCATATCTCTGTGTCCAAATTTCCCCTTTTAATAAGGATGCCAGTCACACTGGATTACAGCCTATCCTAAAGAATTTATTTCAACTTGATTCGCTCTGTGATGACCCTATCTCCATATAAGGTCATATTCTGAGAGACTAGGGGTTAGGACTCCAGCATATCCTTTTTTTTTTTGGGAAAGTGGTAGAGAATAGAATTCAACTTATCACAGGAAGAACGAGAGAACTGTGGGTAGGCACAACACTGAAGTCACACAGCACCTTTGTGTACTGCCCAGTCTGCACAACTGAATACTACAGCCCTATCAAAATGGTTCTTTGAGCTCCACATCCCTGGTGTCTTCTAAGACGGAATTCTCCTTTTTAAAAGCTGATACAATAAATGGAAATGCCATGAAGAATTTGCTAGGTTTTGGGTTACTAAAATTATTGACCTCTGCAGATTTTTGTTTTGCTTTGTATGTAGCCATAGGGGACACCATTAAATGAGATGAACAGTACTATTTACCCATCAGTCTCGTTTTCAAAAG
>NW_012103465.1:468011-473973 GCF_000951045.1 Mandrillus leucophaeus
GAGACTTCAGTTGTATTTTTCAGAGAAAAGATCCTACTGATGCTCCTTCCTCTTGTTCCCCAAAGAAACAAAGGTTAAGTTTATGTTTACTACTGGAGCTTTAAGTTTACTACTTGGGTAATGCTGTCTAATCCTGGCTGGGAATGCTGCTGGTGAGAACTCATCCTGACAAATCAGAACACAGTACTTCTTGGAAAGTACTGGTTTCAGAACCGCCTGAGATGTTGCTTGGGATTTGTTTTGTCTTTATTCCTGACAGATTGCTATATAAAATCAAGCTCATACACAATGTTGACTGCTAAGATAAAAAGCAATTCCTGTGATCACGAAAAAGTCTGTCTGCTAGGCAGAAAGTAAAACAAACAGCACAGAGGTGCTTGACGATCACAGATGATGGCCAATAAGTGATCATTTGTATGAAGTACAGAATGCAGTGTTATTTGATGAACACGATGTTCTGCATGCATCCGGCCATTATTTAGGAGGTGTTTGCTCAGATATGACTTCGGATCTACACTATATGCTACATAGAGTCAAACACACTGGCTTTGGTAAGGCCTGAAATATAAATTAAACAAAAACACAACGACTAATAACAGTGATGCTCCAAACAGGCTTTCTTCTTCTTTGGAAATTTCTTACGGTCTGGCTTATTTCGGTGAACACTCTAACCACATTTTCAACTAATTGGTAAAACCCAGAGCAGAGGAGAGGATTATATATGAGTTTCCACGGACAAGAAAAGTCAGAGAGAGGAAGTAGGGGAAAAAAAGGCATGAAAAGATAAAAATTGAGAAAAGTTCAGGGCAGGGGTGGGGGCATATAATTTTCCTGGGCTTGCCATAACACAGTACCGCAAACTGGGTGGCTTCAGCAACAGAAACTGTCTCACAGTTCTGGCAGCTAGAAGTCTGAAATCCAGGTGTCAGCAGCGGAGGTTCTATCCTAGGGCTGTGAAGCAGAATCTGTTCCATGCCTCTCCTCTAACTTCTTGTGGACCTGGCCATCTCTTGCCCCTTACATGGTGTTTTCCCTGTGTCTATACATTGTATTCCCTCTGTGCATATCTCTGTGTCCAAATTTCCCCTTTTAATAAGGATGCCAGTCACACTGGATTACAGCCTATCCTAAAGAATTTATTTCAACTTGATTCGCTCTGTGATGACCCTATCTCCATATAAGGTCATATTCTGAGAGACTAGGGGTTAGGACTCCAGCATATCCTTTTTTTTTTTGGGAAAGTGGTAGAGAATAGAATTCAACTTATCACAGGAAGAACGAGAGAACTGTGGGTAGGCACAACACTGAAGTCACACAGCACCTTTGTGTACTGCCCAGTCTGCACAACTGAATACTACAGCCCTATCAAAATGGTTCTTTGAGCTCCACATCCCTGGTGTCTTCTAAGACGGAATTCTCCTTTTTAAAAGCTGATACAATAAATGGAAATGCCATGAAGAATTTGCTAGGTTTTGGGTTACTAAAATTATTGACCTCTGCAGATTTTTGTTTTGCTTTGTATGTAGCCATAGGGGACACCATTAAATGAGATGAACAGTACTATTTACCCATCAGTCTCGTTTTCAAAAGCAAAAAAATAAGGCCAAATGACTGATTTTTAATATTCATAGGTCCTGTCATCTCCTATATGGTAGACATGTGCATTAGGTCATTCTTACATTGTTATAAAACCTAAGACTGGGTAATTTATTTTTTTATGAAAGAGGTTTAATTGGCTCACAGTTCTGCAGGCTGTATAGGAAGCATAGTGGCATTTGCTTCTGGCGAGGCCTCAGAAAGCTTCCAGTCACGGTGGAAGGCAAGGGAGAGCAGGCACATCACACAGTGAAAGCAGGAGCAAGAAAATGAGGGAGGAGGAGTTACACACTTTTAAATGACCAGGTCTCATGAAAACTCATTCACTACTGTGAAGACAGTACCAAGACGGATGGTGCTGAACTATACATGAGAAATCCACCCCCATGATCCAATCACCTCTCACCAGGCCTAACATTGAGAATTATATTTCAATATGAGATTTGGGCAGGGACACAGATCCGAACTACATTAACATGTAAAATGAAAAGAAGTCCAGGATTCCAAATTAACTCTTCTTGGCTCCCTGCTTTTCAACTACATTGCAAAAATGGGGAGAATTTTATGGAAAAATAAATATTTGTTTTTAGAATGTATTTGAAATAATTAAAAGGGCCCGTAACCTGAGTGGGAGCCCAGACTAAAATGGTAGAGCTACACGACAGAAAATAATCTTCCCCTCTAGGTTCCAAAGGAAGCACATGTGAAAGAGTGCAAAGGAACCAGCTGAGACTAAACTGGGTCTGTCAAGCTTTTCTTGTGTTTGTTTCCTTTTCAATGTCGTTGTAAAAATTACTAAAGTCATACATTTTTGTTGCCAAACATCAAACAGAACACTCATGTCAATGAAAAAAAAGCAATTTTTCTTCCTCTCTCACTTTTAATCCATCTTCCCAGAAAAAGATCACTTTCCCAGGTTAGTCTAAATACTTCTAAACATTTCCCTGCAAAATCTATATACTATATAGGTATGCAATTTTGTGTTTTACGAAGCGAGATCATGATATATGTATCATTTTCTCATGCCCATTTTAGAAAGTATGGCTAACACCCTAAGACAGAAGTAAGAGTAAAAACCTATCCATCCCTTACACTATGTCCCAAAGAAAACCCAGTAGTGGTGGGTATGTTTTCTCATTGTCTCTTCTCCGTTCATACACATTTGTTTTGTTTTACTTAATCTTGATCCTCTCAAGTGCTATCCTTTTTTTCTTGTTGTACCAGTAATATATGCTCATAGGAAAAATAAAATTTAGAACATAAGCAAAAGAAGAAAATAAAAAGCATCTCAAAATCTACCTTTCCAAAGCTTTAGTCATTGTTTACATTTTTGTATATACCACAAAGACATTTTTCAACTACTTCAATTTAAACAGAAAAGGATAAATACCACCAACAAATCTCAATAGATTTGTTAAAAGTTCAATCCAGTTTGGGCTACGTATACAAGACATCTACACGTGGCTTTATTTTTGTCTTGACTCAAGTGGGGAGAAAGAGTAGAGGAGTTTTCACAACTTAATATTATCACAGAATCAGCCTTTAGGGAAAGTTGTCATTTTCTTCCCATCTCTTCACTTCCAGCTCCATCATCCCCTTTCCCCCTCCAAGAGCTTTTCAGAGAATGTGACATTTGCTGCCTTTTCATCCCTCAGAGTTGTTATTTAGATATATTTTGTTTGTTTTATAAATCAGATTAAAGCAAAACGTACTTAAAACACTTCCAGGTCAGAAGTGCAGTTTCTTGATTGAGAGCAGGGTGTTTGTCCTCACTGACATTTAAAAGGCAGATCTCTGTTAAGCCTCTCTTAACACCCAGAATTACAATCTTGAATTTTCCACACACATCTTGTCAGGAAAATGTTTTAGTGGCATTAAATAATTACTACTGCTTTACACCAACATTTTTCTGGCTATCAATATTTGTTACTTAAACACTTTGGGAAAATAAAGAAAATATAGGAATGAAAATCAAAGTCATCCATAATTCCACTTCCTTGTGATAATCATTGTTACTTAACATTTTAGTGTGTTTTCGGTCAAACTTGTTTTTATGTGTATACACACACACACACACACACACACACACACACACATTATAATCAAATCTATACATGATTTCAATGGCTATGTGGACTTTTATGTTATAGCAACGACTATTGTGAATGCTATTGTTTAAATAAAAAATTTAAAACTCAGCCACATTTAAAAAATCTCTCACCAAATATTAACACATCTTTCATCAGTTTATTCCTATCCTGATTACCTTGATTCAATTATTCTTATGATCCTCATCTTGACTTGTAGCCAAAACCCTAGAGCCCCCAAGTAGGGTTTCAAAGACTCAATAGACTGTCCTTTCCATCTTTCAGATGCAGACTTTGATTTTTTGCTTTTTGTCTTACTCACAGTTTTGGGAGGTTTGTTTTGTTTTTCTTCTGCTTTTTAGCAACACCAGCCAATCAAAGATGTGTTTGCCTTTACGGGGGTCCCATTAAACTTCTAGTTCCAAAATGGACTGCCTCACTGCCACCGCCTGCAAGGCTGCAGAAAATAGGGAAAGCTTCACTTATCTTTATCTCTCAATTACCTCTTTAATCTCAACAAATTTTATTGCGCTCTATGAACCACAGGCTTTCTGTTGGCATTGGGCTACAGAAGCAAATAAGGTCCCTACTAGCCTGGTGCCTCCTGTCCAAAAGGTTGTACTGCTTATTCCACTGGAAGCTGTTTAAAAGCAAGATCTATGTCTGTCCCATCTGGCCATCCATCAGCTCCTGGCAAAGTTCCTCTGTCACAGTAGTAACTTAATTCAACAGCAATTGGCCAAATGAGGGAGTGAAAAGCATATTGCTTAAGAAAATAAATCAGTTGGGCCCGGTACAATGGCTCACGCCTGTAATCCCTGCACTTTGGGAGGCCGAGGCGGGTGGATCACAAGGTCAAGAGTTTGAGACCAGCCTGGCCAACATAGTGAAATCTGTTTCTACTAAGAATACAAAAATTAGCCGGATATTGTTGCGCGTGACTGTAATCCCAGCTACTCCAGAGGCTGAGGCAGGAGAATCTCTTGAACCCAGGAGGCGGAGGTTGCAGTGAGCTGAGACTGCAGTCCAGCCTGGGTGACAGAGCAAGACTCCGTCTCAAAAGAAAAGAAATCAGTTTTGCCACAATCTTCATAGATTTATTTCTTTGAATAAGGGCAAATCAGTTCTGGTAAAAATACAAATCTCTCTAGAAGGAGTAACATATGAAAAACCTTTCAGCCATTAACAGGTTAGTGAGAAGACATTTTCCAGCCAACTGACTTCCAAATTTGAAATGGGAGAGAAAAAGGAGAGAACACCTGCTTTAGATCATGAAGGGGTGCTTGGGACAAATATGGGAGTAATTTGGGAAACCCAGGGATCAAAAGGTGGTGCCTATGAGGGTCAAAATGAGGGACAAGAGAACTTAGAGAATCAATTTTACAAATTTCACTATTGTATTATATTCAAAATTCTTACAAAAAGACAGAAACCAGAAAATATGAGGTATGTTTTCAAAGAGCTTCCAGCAGTAACTAAAGAAGTGACAAATCACATGCCTGGATCCATTTGGGATCTGGGAGACAAAGACAAAGTGAAGTTTCTTCCCCTTCAATCCCACTGCAAAGATCCTGCCCTGCAAACAGGTATCCTCATATTGTAATATATTTTCAGATTTACAGAAAGTAACCTAGTGGGAAATTGTCTTTTAAGCAATATTTAACTGCTTGAAGTCTTGGTTTTATGACCGCCAGAATGTTGGCAAACTGAGAAATATGATCAATGGGGTAGAAGCCACAGCTTGGAGGTAAGCTGAAATGTGATGGCCTTGTAAATAGTCCCTGTAATTTCTCCTTCATTGAGATCCTATTTGTTAATCATTCATGTAAATGTTAATGGAAAACATGCAGAATCAATTAGCAAGTACTGGCATTCATTTAAAAATCTATAAAGATACTTTTACTATAGTGACAAAAACACACAATTCACAATTACAGACCCTAAATATATATAGTTTTTAAATTTGGAACTGAATTGATGTGAGAACTAAGAGTATTTTAAAAAACTAGATAGAACAAATTTCAGGCAGTATCTGGTAAATTTCCAGAGGATTTATTGACTTGCCAACTTAAAACTGGAATTTCTTAGGTTTTACGTTCCTTTTGGAAGTTTTTGATGGTCTTTGGCTGGTTTGTAGCCTTTTGTTTCAAGTGGCCTTATCTCAGTGTCCAAAGCAAGAAAACAGATAATGAAAGAAAAGCAACATCTAGAATTTTCTAGAAGACATATATGCGTGTAAATTCATTCACGTAGGTATGACAGACAAGCAACACAAATAG
>NW_012103465.1:474023-478560 GCF_000951045.1 Mandrillus leucophaeus
AGCAAATAAGGTCCCTACTAGCCTGGTGCCTCCTGTCCAAAAGGTTGTACTGCTTATTCCACTGGAAGCTGTTTAAAAGCAAGATCTATGTCTGTCCCATCTGGCCATCCATCAGCTCCTGGCAAAGTTCCTCTGTCACAGTAGTAACTTAATTCAACAGCAATTGGCCAAATGAGGGAGTGAAAAGCATATTGCTTAAGAAAATAAATCAGTTGGGCCCAGTACAATGGCTCACGCCTGTAATCCCTGCACTTTGGGAGGCCGAGGCGGGTGGATCACAAGGTCAAGAGTTTGAGACCAGCCTGGCCAACATAGTGAAATCCGTTTCTACTAAGAATACAAAAATTAGCCGGATATTGTTGCGCGTGACTGTAATCCCAGCTACTCCAGAGGCTGAGGCAGGAGAATCTCTTGAACCCAGGAGGCGGAGGTTGCAGTGAGCTGAGACTGCAGTCCAGCCTGGGTGACAGAGCAAGACTCCGTCTCAAAAGAAAAGAAATCAGTTTTGCCACAATCTTCATAGATTTATTTCTTTGAATAAGGGCAAATCAGTTCTGGTAAAAATACAAATCTCTCTAGAAGGAGTAACATATGAAAAACCTTTCAGCCATTAACAGGTTAGTGAGAAGACATTTTCCAGCCAACTGACTTCCAAATTTGAAATGGGAGAGAAAAAGGAGAGAACACCTGCTTTAGATCATGAAGGGGTGCTTGGGACAAATATGGGAGTAATTTGGGAAACCCAGGGATCAAAAGGTGGTGCCTATGAGGGTCAAAATGAGGGACAAGAGAACTTAGAGAATCAATTTTACAAATTTCACTATTGTATTATATTCAAAATTCTTACAAAAAGACAGAAACCAGAAAATATGAGGTATGTTTTCAAAGAGCTTCCAGCAGTAACTAAAGAAGTGACAAATCACATGCCTGGATCCATTTGGGATCTGGGAGACAAAGACAAAGTGAAGTTTCTTCCCCTTCAATCCCACTGCAAAGATCCTGCCCTGCAAACAGGTATCCTCATATTGTAATATATTTTCAGATTTACAGAAAGTAACCTAGTGGGAAATTGTCTTTTAAGCAATATTTAACTGCTTGAAGTCTTGGTTTTATGACCGCCAGAATGTTGGCAAACTGAGAAATATGATCAATGGGGTAGAAGCCACAGCTTGGAGGTAAGCTGAAATGTGATGGCCTTGTAAATAGTCCCTGTAATTTCTCCTTCATTGAGATCCTATTTGTTAATCATTCATGTAAATGTTAATGGAAAACATGCAGAATCAATTAGCAAGTACTGGCATTCATTTAAAAATCTATAAAGATACTTTTACTATAGTGACAAAAACACACAATTCACAATTACAGACCCTAAATATATATAGTTTTTAAATTTGGAACTGAATTGATGTGAGAACTAAGAGTATTTTAAAAAACTAGATAGAACAAATTTCAGGCAGTATCTGGTAAATTTCCAGAGGATTTATTGACTTGCCAACTTAAAACTGGAGTTTCTTAGGTTTTACGTTCCTTTTGGAAGTTTTTGATGGTCTTTGGCTGGTTTGTAGCCTTTTGTTTCAAGTGGCCTTATCTCAGTGTCCAAAGCAAGAAAACAGATAATGAAAGAAAAGCAACATCTAGAATTTTCTAGAAGACATATATGCGTGTAAATTCATTCACGTAGGTATGACAGACAAGCAACACAAATAGTTTTGTATTGCATTTATTAAAATAACTTAGTATAGTTTAAGTAGGGTATCTATTTAGAGCATTAGACTAACTTTCTAAAATTCGAATTTAATTACTTCGCTTCCCTACTTTAAAAATAGGAATTCCCATTGAATTTGGATTAAAGTTTAAATAAATGGCATACTATATCCATCATAATCTGTTATTCAGCCTTATTTCCTAGTCATCCACCATCCTCATGATGAGCCCTGGGTGCCTTTCTTTTCCTGGCACAAAGTGCACTTCCTTCAGAAAGTCTACTCTGAATTTTCATATTGGGCCTAGGGCCTCTTCTCTCTACTCCCCCATTACCCTCTGTATAGCTGTCTTATTCATTAATATTACTAATTATACTATAATAATAGTAATTAATATTATTCAATAGTGATCTGGTTCCATGTCAGTCTTTTTCTCCAAACTGTCTGTTCTCCAAGTATGTGGACACTGTGGCTCTAGGATGTAGCCTCACAGAGCATAAGTTCAAAATAATAACTTGTTAAACATAACTGCATTTATTAAAACACTTATTGTACATACGTGGATGAACACTACCCAAGTGGAGTGGATGCTAAGACGATTTTCCCGACACTGGGCAAATTCTCATTTGGATAGGCCACCTGTCAACATGTACACCTGAGCTAGAATAAAGAAGGACTGGGGACAGGGCAGAACTGGAACTGACAGGTGACATGTTTTTCTGTTTCTTTTCTTGCGTCTTGCCCTTTTATCTCTCCTTCTGCTCCCTCAACATTTTTCATCTCAGCACACATGCACTCTCAGGTACCCACCATGGTAAAATGGTCAACTGCCCATTAGACCAACTCTTGGCTTGAAAGTGGGAAGGATTTAAAGTCTGACTAGCTTGTATGCAGAGCTGGCTTAGATTAGGGGTCACAGATTTAAATACCTTCAAGAGCTAAGGAGGAGAGGTAATTATGTGAAGAGTATTTGTATTAGTCCATTTTCAAACCACTGATAAAGACATACCTGAGACTGGGTAATTTACAAAAGAAAGAGGTTTAATTGAGCTTACAGTTCCACGTGGCCACAAAGGCTTCACGATCATAGCAGAATGCAAGGAGGAGCAAGTCACATCTTACATGGGTGGTGGCAGGCAAAGAGAGAACTTGTACGTGTAAACTCCCATTTTTAAACCCATCAGATCTTGTGAGACTCATTCACTATCATGAGAACAGCGCAGGAAAAACCCATCCCCATCATTCAATCACCTCCCACTGTGGGAGTTACAATTCAAGATGAGATTTGGGTGGGGACACAGCCAAACCATATCAGCATTGAACTCAGATTAAAAAAACAAAAATGTTTGCAAATCAAGCCAAATAGAACTGACTGTATTTCACCGGCTGGCTGCTAATTTGGGACCTCTGGCTTTAACTATTAGTGAAGCTCAAACAGTGGACTCAGGAGCCAATGGCTGGGAATTCACATCACAAATGTAAAGAATTTTAAGGCAGAATGCATTGAAAGAAAGAAAAATGATGCCCTGGCATAAATATGGTTGAAAAGATATGCCTCCTGCCTATCAAATGACCTTAGATTGAAGGTGGTGGTGAAACACACACACACAGATACATACCATCTCAAAGACCAAGGCTTCTGGGCCCACATGCTTATAGATCCAATCATGCTGGTTCTCTATTTTGTTAATTCTTGATTGTCTATGTTTTTTTTATAGGGCATCATTTGTAAGCTGAATGGGCTAGATATTGGGATGGAGAAATGAAGAGAAATGATTACTGTCCTCAAGGACTTAATGGAATTATAAAGGAAGACAGACATTTATATTTTAAAATGTACTAAAATGTTTGAGGGAATAGTAAGGTCTACAGAAGAGTGTCATTTCCACCTTAAGAAGCCTCCCTGAGGTGATAAGCCTTCTGTTGAATTTTTACAGATGAATGAAATTTACTAAGGAGATGGGGAAGGGGGTTGGCAGGAAGGCACACAGAGAGAGAAGTTTGAACACAGTTGCTTAAGCATGAAAATGCCTTAGAAGAATGTGGGGGAACTATTAGCAGTTCTGCAGAGCATTAGAAATACAGAGAATGATAAAAACTAGAAAAGCAAACAGAAACCAGATAACGCAGGCCTTAGAGGTCAGGCTATGGATTTTGAACTCTATTCTATTTTTTAAAATGAGAGTATTTGAAAGTGTGGCAGTATAATTTTATGAATATTAATTTGCGTTTTCCATTTATACCTACCCAATCCACTGCAGTCTCCTTTCAAGAAGACAGCCTGAGCTTTTCTCTTTCCTTGCCCTGGAGCTTTGGCAGGGCCAAAGGAGAAGCTGTTGAAAGAACAACGTTCTTTGTGCATGTGTTCAAAGACTCTGTCTTTGGGGGAGATTGTGTTCAGTATCCTGGCTGGGGAGAGGAGAGAGAAGAATACCTGGGAGCGAGAGACAGGAGAGAGAGAGGTTTCTTCAGGTAGAGAAGGGACTAAGGTTGGCAGTTCACCAAAGAGTCAGGGATGCAAACCTGGTGACCTAGATAGTGAGAACTCAGAGAGGTGATTCAGAGAAGCCTGCCCCAGGCACTGCTGCTTCTTGCTAGGCAAATGCCTCAGTTGGCACAGTAGCTGTAGAGATGTTAACACGTCAGATGCCATGTAGGTTTGGAAAGTGAGGCTATCAGTGGCATCTATGACAGCACATTAGAAGCTACGTTCATTTTTTATGGGCACCATGTAAGGTTTCTGGACTACTCTAGGCAGAGGGAAGAACTCCCATTAAGTACTGTGATTGAATTTTCTGCCAGCTATAAAAATTGGGTCTTAGAGTTAGATTTAA
>NW_012103465.1:478610-484119 GCF_000951045.1 Mandrillus leucophaeus
GCAGGAAAAACCCATCCCCATCATTCAATCACCTCCCACTGTGGGAGTTACAATTCAAGATGAGATTTGGGTGGGGACACAGCCAAACCATATCAGCATTGAACTCAGATTAAAAAAACAAAAATGTTTGCAAATCAAGCCAAATAGAACTGACTGTATTTCACCGGCTGGCTGCTAATTTGGGACCTCTGGCTTTAACTATTAGTGAAGCTCAAACAGTGGACTCAGGAGCCAATGGCTGGGAATTCACATCACAAATGTAAAGAATTTTAAGGCAGAATGCATTGAAAGAAAGAAAAATGATGCCCTGGCATAAATATGGTTGAAAAGATATGCCTCCTGCCTATCAAATGACCTTAGATTGAAGGTGGTGGTGAAACACACACACACAGATACATACCATCTCAAAGACCAAGGCTTCTGGGCCCACATGCTTATAGATCCAATCATGCTGGTTCTCTATTTTGTTAATTCTTGATTGTCTATGTTTTTTTTATAGGGCATCATTTGTAAGCTGAATGGGCTAGATATTGGGATGGAGAAATGAAGAGAAATGATTACTGTCCTCAAGGACTTAATGGAATTATAAAGGAAGACAGACATTTATATTTTAAAATGTACTAAAATGTTTGAGGGAATAGTAAGGTCTACAGAAGAGTGTCATTTCCACCTTAAGAAGCCTCCCTGAGGTGATAAGCCTTCTGTTGAATTTTTACAGATGAATGAAATTTACTAAGGAGATGGGGAAGGGGGTTGGCAGGAAGGCACACAGAGAGAGAAGTTTGAACACAGTTGCTTAAGCATGAAAATGCCTTAGAAGAATGTGGGGGAACTATTAGCAGTTCTGCAGAGCATTAGAAATACAGAGAATGATAAAAACTAGAAAAGCAAACAGAAACCAGATAACGCAGGCCTTAGAGGTCAGGCTATGGATTTTGAACTCTATTCTATTTTTTAAAATGAGAGTATTTGAAAGTGTGGCAGTATAATTTTATGAATATTAATTTGCGTTTTCCATTTATACCTACCCAATCCACTGCAGTCTCCTTTCAAGAAGACAGCCTGAGCTTTTCTCTTTCCTTGCCCTGGAGCTTTGGCAGGGCCAAAGGAGAAGCTGTTGAAAGAACAACGTTCTTTGTGCATGTGTTCAAAGACTCTGTCTTTGGGGGAGATTGTGTTCAGTATCCTGGCTGGGGAGAGGAGAGAGAAGAATACCTGGGAGCGAGAGACAGGAGAGAGAGAGGTTTCTTCAGGTAGAGAAGGGACTAAGGTTGGCAGTTCACCAAAGAGTCAGGGATGCAAACCTGGTGACCTAGATAGTGAGAACTCAGAGAGGTGATTCAGAGAAGCCTGCCCCAGGCACTGCTGCTTCTTGCTAGGCAAATGCCTCAGTTGGCACAGTAGCTGTAGAGATGTTAACACGTCAGATGCCATGTAGGTTTGGAAAGTGAGGCTATCAGTGGCATCTATGACAGCACATTAGAAGCTACGTTCATTTTTTATGGGCACCATGTAAGGTTTCTGGACTACTCTAGGCAGAGGGAAGAACTCCCATTAAGTACTGTGATTGAATTTTCTGCCAGCTATAAAAATTGGGTCTTAGAGTTAGATTTAACTGGATTTAAAAAAATGTGATATCTTTAAAATCTGTAGGATAAAATTTATGTATTCACCACAAAGTCTTTTATAAGGGAAAATGACATGATTGGGCTTGAGTTGCGAAAGGATAATGTTTGAGAAAATTCACCTGGCATCCATGAACTTTATTGCAATTTGGGAATAAGATTTTTCCAGAAACTGAAAAAGGTGGACAAGGGACCAAAGATAAAATCCATAAAAGAAACGGAACATTAGTCTTTAAGAAAAGTCAGCCCTTCCCAGATGGAAGGAGTATATTTTAAAGTTTGTGCTTAATGAATGAGAGCTCAGAAATGGAGACCAGGATTGGTCCCACTCTCAACAGCTAAGGAAATGATGACACTAGTGCAGCCTTCTCCACATCAGTTCAATCTTGCAGATATCTGTGTCTAGTAAAACATATTTTTAAAAGTCTTACATCTGATAATGGATCTATAAAAAGCACCACAGTGTCCTAACCTATTTTCTGCTGCTATCACAGAATATCATAGACTGGGTAATTTATAAGAAAAAAAAGTTTACTTAACTCACATCTAAAGGCTACGAAGTTTAAGACCATGGTGCCTGCATCTGGTAAGGGCCTTCCTGCTGCATCATAAGATGGCAGAGAGCATGAGCAAGACAGCCAATAAGAGCTCACTTTTATAACAATGTCACTCCTGTGATAACAAAGCCATTCCTGTGATAATGACATTAATCCACTTGTGAGGGCAGAGCCCTCATTAATCCACTAATCCATTCATGAGGGCAAAGAGATTAAGATTCCAATACATGAACTTTTAGGGGACACATTTAAACAATAACACTTAGTATTATTGGATCCAATCCATGCTTTCAGGGATAAAGTACTGTCATTCCTATTTTAGAGCTAAAAATATGAAATCCCAAAGAGATTAAAATTTTTAATTAAATTATTTTTCAATAAATATGGACTGAGCTCCACCATATTCCAGACACTCTGATAAGAGCTTTGAGGAATTCTAATGATGGGAAACAAATATATAAGTATTTATTATATATATTGATAAGTGGTATAGCATGTTTTGCACTTTTCCTTTGCAGTGTCTGTTTCCCACGTAACCCCATATCTCTGAGAACTTTTCACTCTCTGCTCAGTACTGACCCCTGGCAGACATATTTTTGTGATTTAATGCAACATTCTTCTTTTAATTGATTGTGTCTGGCATCATCACTGAACTGAAGAGTGGCCAGTTAAATTCTTTCTTCGGGGAATTTAGAATTGGGCTTGAGAAATAGTCAGTCTGAGCTGGTCTCTCAAGTCAAAGACAGTTCTAGTTAATGATATATTTCTATGAATTTCATCAAAACTTTTAAATTAATCACATAAAGTTGTGCAGAATAACTTATCTTTTTAATATCTGTAGCTTCTATGGTAGTGACCTCTCTCATTCCTAATATTGGTTATTTGTGCCTTATCTCTTTTTTTCCAGATTGCCCTTGCCAGAGATTTGTTAATTATATTAGCTTTAAAATAAAACAACATTTACTATTTTCATCTTCTTTATTTGTTTTTGTTTCTATTTAATAAAATTCTGCTCTTATCTTTATGATTTCATTTCTTCTATTTCCTTGGATTTATTTTACAGTTCTTCTTTCTGAAGTTTTGAGATGGATACTTTGCTGATTAATTTTTAACCTATCTTCTTCTTTAATACAAGCATACAAGGCTATAAATTTCTAGGTACTGTTAAAATTGCCTATTGTATGGTTTGAAACTGTTTTGTTAGAATTAAGTTGAAAAGGTTTCTAATTTCCCTTATAGTTCTGCTTTGAACCTTGGGCTATTGAGAAGAATATTTCCTAATTTACAAATATATAGAAAAATTTCCAGATATCTTTTTGTTACTGACTTCTAGTTTTATTTCACTCTGGTCAGAGAATACAGTTTTAAATACTCAGAAATTTGTGAAGATGTGCCCAGACTATGGTCAATTTTTGTGAATGTTACATGGTTGTTTATAAAAAATAAAGGTATTCTGCAATTCTTGAGTATGATATTCTATAAACATGCATTAAGTCAAATTTCTTAACCATGTTGATCTTCTATGTAGTTAGGGCTTTGCTTTTTGCTTTTTATTTTTGTCCTTTTTGTTCTGCGAATTCCCAAATGAGGTGTAAAGTTAAAAACCTCCCAATATGATCCCAGATTTGCTTATTTCTCTTTAGATTTTTTTTTTTTTTTTCTGTTGGGAACAGGCCCCCCAAAATCTGGTTGTAAGCTGACCCCCAAACTGGCCATAAGCAAAATCTCTACAGCACTGTGACATGTTCATGATGGCCATGATCCCACACTGGAAGGTTGTGGGTGTACTGGAATGAGGGCAAGGAAGACCTGGCCCACCTAGGGCGGAAAACCGCTTAAAGGCATTCTTAAACTGCAAACAATAGCATAAGTGATCTGTGCCTTAAGGACATGCTCCTGTTGCAGATAACTAGCCAAACCTTTCGGCCCATCCCTTTATTTCCCATAAGGAATACTTTTAGTTAATATATAATCTATAGAGACAATGCTTATCACTGGCTTGCTGTCAGTAAGTACATGGGTAAATCTCTGTTCAAGGCTCTCAGCTCTGAAGGCTGTAGACCCCTAATTTCCCACTCCACATCTCTGCATTCCTCTAACACCACTGGGTTAGGTTCTCCCTGACTGAGCTTGTCTCAGCATTTTTCCTTTATTTATTTTGAGATTATATTCTTACATGTACACACATTTTAAAATGTTACATCTTTCTGGTAAATTGAGCCTTTATTTTTATAAAGTGATCTTTAATTAACATAATGCTTTTTGATTTAAAGACAATTTTGTCTAATATGAATATACTTATACACTTTTTTCTGATTGTTGTTTATATGACATAAATTTTCTATTCTTTAACTTTTTAATCTTTCTATATCCTTTTATTTTGGATGCATCTCATAAACAATACATACTTGGATTTTATTTTTTAGTAATCCAGTATGACAATCTTTCTCTTTTAACTAGAGTAATTGGTTCATTTACAATTAATATAATTAGTCATATACTCAGATTTGTGTACCATCTTATTGTGTGTAATTTATCTTCATCTGTTTTGTTTCTTTTTGTCTTCATTTCTGCCTTCTTTTGTATTAATTAAGCATTTTTGTTCTTATTTCCTTTTGTTCCTGCACTTGCTTCAAAGTTAGACACTCTAATCTACTCATTTAATGTGTAGGCTACAATGTACAACATACATATCTATTTACCTTATCAAAATTAAATTTAATCAATACCTTTACCATTTCCCTTACAATATCTTAGAACTTATTAATTCAAGTACTACCATCTCCCAAGTAAAATGTTATTTTATATAGTCAATATTTTTTGAATATTTTACATATTACTACTTTCTTTTCTATTCTTTCCTTCTTGCACATAATACTTTCCATTTTAGATCACTCTTTTCAGACTAATGAGCATCCTTTAAAACGTCCTTTAGTGAATATCTATTAGTGACAAACTTTCACAATTTTTGTTAGAATTAAGTTGAAAAGGTTTCTAAAACTTTTCAACCCATACAGGATGCAATTTTAACAGTACCCAGAAATTTATAGCCTTGTATGCTTGTATTAGAGAAGAAGATAGGTTAAAAATTAATCAGCAAAGTATCCATCTCAAAACTTCAGAAAGAAGAACTGTAAAATAAACCCAAAGAAATAGAAGAAATGAAATCATAAAGATAAGAGCAGAATTTAATTAAATAGAAACAAAAACAAATAAAGAAGATGAAAATACTAAATGTTGTTTTATTTTAAAGCTAATATAATTAACAAATCTCTGGCAAGGGCAATCTGGAAAAAAAGAGATAAGGCACAAATAACCAATATTAGG
>NW_012103465.1:489804-491934 GCF_000951045.1 Mandrillus leucophaeus
GTTTTGAGTGAGTTTCTTAATCCTGAGTTCTAATTTGATTGCACTGTGGTCTGAGAGACTCTTTGTTATGATTTTCATTCTTTTGCATTTGCTGAGGAGTGTTTTACTTCCAATTATGTGGTTAGTTTTAGAATAAGTGTGATGTGGTGCTGAGAAGAATGTATATTCTGTTGATTTGGGTTGGAGACTTCTATAGATGTCTATTAGGTCTGCTTGGTCCAGAGCTGAGTTTAAGTCATGAATATCCTTGTTAATTTTCTGTGTCATTGATCTGTCCAATATTGACAGTGGGGTGTTAAAGTTTCCCACTATGATTGTGTGGGAGTCTAAGTCTCTTTGCAGGTCTCTAAGAACTTGCTTTATGAATCTGGATGCTCCTGTACTGGGTGCATATATATTTAGGATAGTTAGCTCTTCTTGTTACATTGATCCCTTTACCATTATATAATGCCCTTCTTTGTCTTTTTTGATCTTTGTTGATTTAAAGTCTGTTTTATCAGAGACTAGAATTGCAACCCCTGCTTTTTTTTCTTTCCATTTGCTTGCTAAATCTTCCTCTATCCCTTTATTTTGAGCTTACGTGTGTTTTTGCATATGAGATGGGTCTCCTGAATATAGCAAACCAAAGGGTCTTAACTCTTTATCCAATTTGCCAGTCTGTGCCTTTTAATGGGGGCATTTAGTGCATTTACATTTAAGATTAATATTGTTGTGTGTGAATTTGATCCTGCCATTATGGTGCTAGCTGGTTATTTTGGCCATTAACTGATGTAGTTTCTTCATAGTGTCAATGGTCTTTACATTTTGGTTTGTTTTTGCAGTGGCTGGGGGGGGGGGTACCGGTTTTTCCTTTCTATATTTAGTACTTCCTTCAGAAGCTCTTGTAAGGCAGGCCTAGTGGTGACAAAATCTCTCAGCATTTGCTTGTCTATAAAGGATTTTATTTCCCTTCACTTATGAAGCTTACTTTGGCTGGATATGAAATTCTGGGTTGAAAATTGTTTTCTTTAAGAATGTTGAATATTGGCCCCCACTCTCTTCTGGCCTGAGGGTTTCTTCAGAGAGATCTACTGTTAGTCTGATGGGCTTCCCTTTGTGGGTAACCCAACCTTTCTCCCTGGCTACCGATAACATTTTTTCCTTCATTTCAACCTTTGTGAATCTGATGATTATGTCTTAGGGTTGCTTTTCACGAGGAGTATCTTTGTGGCATTCTCTGTATTTTCTGAATTTGAATATTGGCCTGTCTTGCTAGGTTGGGGAAGTTCTCCTGGATAACATCCTGAAGAGTGTTTTCCAACTTGCTTCCATTCTCCCCATCACTTTCAGATACACCAGTCGATTGTAGGTTTTTGTTCTTTTCACATAGTCCCATATTTCTTGGAAGCTTTGTTCATTTCATTCTTTTTTCTCTAATCTGGTCTTCATATTTTAAATTGATCTTCAGTCTCTGGTATCATTTCTTCTGTTTGATTGATTTGGCTATTGATACTTGCGTATGCTTCATGAAGTTCTTGTGCTGTGTTTTTCAGCTCCATCAGGTCATTTATGTCCTTTTCTAAACTGGTTATTCTAGTTAGCAATTCCTCTAACCTTTTATCAAGATTGTTAGTTTACCTGCATTAGGTTACAACATGCTCCTTTAGCTCGGAGGAGTTTGTTATTACCCACCTCCTCAAGCCTATTTCTGTTAATTCATCAAACTCATTCTCTGTCTAATTTTGTTTCCTTGCTGGCAAGGAGTTATGATCCCTTGGAGAAGAAGAGGTATTCTGTTTTTTGGCATTTTCAGGATTTTTGCACTGGCTTTTCCTCATTTTTGTGGATTTATCTACCTTTGGTCTTTTCTCTTGGTGACCTTTGGATGAAGTTTTTGCGCAGTCATCCTATTTGTTGATGTTGATGCTATTACTTTCTATTTGTTAGTTTTTCTTCTAGCAGTCAGGCCCCTCTTTTGCAGGTCTGCTGGAGTTTTCTGGGGGTACACTCCAGACCCTGTTTGCCTGGGTATCACCAGAAGAGGTTGCAGAACAGCAAAGATTACTGCCTGTTCCTTCCTCTGGAAGGTTCGTCCCAGAGGTCACCCATCAGATGCCAGCTGGAGCTCTCCTGTATGAGGTGTCTGTTGAC
>NW_012103465.1:491984-495561 GCF_000951045.1 Mandrillus leucophaeus
ACCATAGAAGCTACAGATATTAAAAAGATAAGTTATTCTGCACAACTTTATGTGATTAATTTAAAAGTTTTGATGAAATTCATAGAAATATATCATTAACTAGAACTGTCTTTGACTTGAGAGACCAGCTCAGACTGACTATTTCTCAAGCACAATTCTAAATTCCCCGAAGAAAGAATTTAACTGGCCACTCTTCAGTTCAGTGATGATGCCAGACACAATCAATTAAAAGAAGAATGCTGTATTAAATCACAAAAATGTATCTGCCAGGGATCAGTACTGATCGGAGAGTGAAAAATTTTGTTTCCCTTACTATTGAAAGACATTTTGGATTGGTATAGAATTCCAAGATTGGACATTATTATTTTTCTGCACCTTAGGGACATTACTCCACTGTATTCTAACTTTGATTTTTATTGTTCAGAGTCAGCTGTCAGTCTGTTACTCCTAGAGGGTAATGTATAGTTTTTCTCTGGATATTTTCAGATCTTATCTTTGTCTTTAGTATCTTGCAGTATTTCTTTCCATGCTGTGCCTTAGTGTAGATTTATTTTTATGCATTCTGTTTGGAACTCACTGGGCTTCTCAAAAACAAAAACAAACTATAGATTAGGCATTCCATCAATTGTGGAAAGTATCCCATCATTATACTTTGAAATATTGTTACTACCAGATACTCTTTCCTTTCTTCCATGAAATAGAATTAAAAATATTTTTTATATATTTTAAGCTTTCTTAAGTTTTTCTTCAAGTCTTTTAATCTCACCTTCCTTTTCCTATTTTATATTCTCTCTATGCTTCATCATGGATATTTTTTTCAGATTTATCTTCTAGTCAATTAACTCTCTTCAGCTATAACTAATTTACTGTTTAACCTGCTGACTACGTTTTAAAATTTCACGTATTATATTTTTCATTTCTAAAATTCAGTTTGGTTCTTTTGAATATCTTCTTGGTTATTCTTTATAGGTTTTTTTTTGTCCCCTGTAGGTAGTTTTAATTTTATCTCTTATAATTTAATCAGAGTAGGCCTATTTATTTACATTGTGTCTGTTAATGCCAACATCTGAAATATTTAAACATCTTTTGCTATTATTACTGTTGTTCTTCCTCATGAAGCATTATTTCCTTATGTGCTTAAATTTTTGTGTGTTTGTTGCATACTTTCCTTGAAAAACTCATTTACAGGAATTCTTCTAAAGTTGTGATAAAGGCACATTCTTCTCAGAGAATTTGCTTTTCTTTTGCTATGAATCCATAAATCCTACCAATTTGAGATCCTTTTTTTAAGAGGAAGATAATGGTTGTGATTTCTTTGGACAACCTGGGGATTTTCATTTGGGCTTCAAATCTGCATAAAGTAGTTTACTTCTTACCTGTTCTTATTTGAAAGTATAGTCATTGGGGGTGTTCTGGCATTATAGGAGATTACACATTAGAGTTCTTAACTTGAGAAGGTCTGGCCATTATCTTCTATCCCTATTGTATGTTATCTCAAAATGCTTAGACTCAAGTTTATCATATGTGGAAAGTGACATAAGCAAAATGGCAGAATATTTTCTCTGGCTCCAGTCCAGAGAAATTGAACTAGCAACTAACCAGACAAGAGTACCTTCATGAATATCCCTGAATGTGAGAGGGAGGCTGAGACACCCACTTGGACCACAGAACTGAGAAAATACATCCAAAAAGTAAGAGTTTTCACTTTGACCACATCGTCTTTCCCTCAAGCCAGCACAGCATCACCCAGCACATCAGTCTTGGGCCCATGGTTTCTACAGTGGGAAAAAAAGGAGTTGGAAGTAGAAATTCAGTTTCCTCATGATTCTGCCCCCATGAGAAACGTTGAAAATTTTGTTAAGGGTAGACCAGGTGGGCTCAGTTAAAAAACACAGAATAAGGGTAAGGCTCACAGCAACCAATGTGCAAATCTTGGCAGTGGCTCTGCATTATGGCACAAGAAGGCATTCCACTAGAAAAACTAGTCAATAACATCACTCTACAAGAAGCACAGTTGACAAGTCTGCCAGACTCCAGTCCCTACTTAGCTTTTCCACCCAGCCATGGTGCTCTGCGTAAACCTTCTCTAGATTGGGGGCAAGTACATATTCATGAGTATCTGTGGAAGGGAACATCTGGCCATGCCCAACTCCAGTGGCTGAGCAGCAATCCTACATACCTCTGGTGCTTTTCTTAAGCCTTCCTCAGGCAAGGAGGCAAGTGCAGATCCTGGAATATCTGTAGAGGGGTGCATCTGGCCCTGAACAACCCCAGTAGCTGAATAGCAACCTCACTCAGCCCCAGTGCTCTCATTAAATCATCCCTAGGCTAGGAGGCAAGGGCAGATTAGTGACTATCTGTGGAGGGAAGCTTCTTGCTTTACCCAACCTCTGGCCCAGCACATCCCAAGTGGCCAAGGGGCAACACCATCAAGCTTCATTGCTCTCTTTAAGCCTTCCCCAGACAGGGAACCATGTGCAGGACCTGGAATATCTGCAGAGGAAATCATCTGACCCCACATAGTTTCAGCAGCTACATAGTGCCCCAGCAAGTATTGGCACACTGCTTTAGACTTCCCCAGGCCAGAAGGCAAGTACAGGTCAGCAATTATCCGCAAAGAAAAGTATCTGATCTTGTCCAACTCCAGCTGCAAGCAGTAACCACACAAAGCCACAGTGTTCTGCTTAAAGCTTCTCCAGGCCAGGAGACAAGTACGCATATATATGCACATCTGTGGAGCAAAGCCTCTGGCCCAGTACCTCCCAAGTGGCTGAGCAGTAATTTTTTTTTTTCTTTTTGTTTAGTTGTCTATGTACTCATCACTAATCTCTACTCTTAAGCAGTAGTCTAAATCTACTCTTGATACATTCAGACACATAAGATACTAATTTCATCTTCTTGAGTAAACATTCCCTAGAGACTTCCAACTCTTTCAATCTGGACAGATTGTCCTTACTGCTCAATTGTCCTTTCAGGAGCTCTCTTTACCATTACCCAGTAAATTCTATTTTCCCTCAATCCTGTATGAATCTTCTGTTTCCTAATCTTGTGTTCCTCATTTTGGTGGAGTACATCTTCCATTAATTTTCTGAGAAAAAGGGCAATTAGGTACGTATTTTGAGACCTTGAATGTCTAAAAATATTTTGAACCTAACCTCATATTTGATTCATAGTTTGAGAGGACAAATAATTTATAGGTTATTAAAATTTATTTTTCAAATATTTGTGGCATTTTTCCTTTGTGTTCAATTCCTATAAAGGCTCATATATTTTTGTTTCATTCTTACTCATAAGGAGTAACACTTTGGGTTCCAACAGAAAATCTGGAGTGATTACTGCAATCTCTCATCTTTGGTGAACTATAACTTTTGTCTCTTGTGACCACACGAAACTGCTAAAAACTCTACACAGCTTCTCAGCCTCTCAGCTACTTATATGTACTTACGTTTTCAACCTTTTAGCTACTATTTTCTTTTTTTTCCTTTTTTTTAAAATTACACTTTAAGTTCTGGGATACATGTGCAGAATGTGCAGGTTTGTTACATAGGTATACATGTGCCATGGTGGTTTGCTGCAC
>NW_012103465.1:496554-498260 GCF_000951045.1 Mandrillus leucophaeus
TTTAAATATTTAATCCATTTTGAATTAATATTTGTATAAGGTATAAGTAAGGGGTCCAGTTTCAGTTTTCTGCATATGGCTAACCAGTTTTCCCAATACCATTTATTAAATAGAGAATCTTTTCCCCATGGCTTGCTTTTGTCAGGTTTGTCAAAGATCAAATGGTCATAGATGTGTGGTGTTATTTCTGAGGCCGCTTTTCTGTTCCATTGGTCTATATATCTGTTTTGGTACCAGTACCATGCTATTTTGGTTACTGTAGCCTTGTAGTATAGTTTGAAGTCAGGTAGCATGATGCCTCCAGTTTTGTTCTTTCTGCTTATGATTGTCTTGGCTATATGGACTCTTTTTTGGTTCCATATGAAATTTAAAGTAGATTTTTCTAATTCTGCGAAGAAAGTCAATGGTAGCTTGACAGGAATAGCATTCAATCTATAAATTACTTTGGTCAGTACGTACATTTTCACAGTATTGATTCTTCCTATCCATCAGCATGGAATATTTTTCCATTTGTTTTTGTCCTCTCTTAATTCCTTGAGCAGGGGTTTGTAGTTCTCCTTCACATCTGTCACATCCCTTGCAAGTTGCATTCCTAAGTATTTTATTCTCTTTGTAGCAATTGTGAATGGGAGTTTGCTCATGATTTGGCTCTTTATTTGTCTATTATTGGTGTATAGGAATGCTTGTGATTTTTGCACATTGATTTTGTATCCTGAGATTTGCTGAAGTTGCTTATCAGCTTAAGGAGATTTTGGGCTGAGATGGTGAGATTTTCTAAAAATACAATCATGTCATCTGCAAACAGAGACAATTTGGCTTCCTCTCTTCCTATTTGAATACCTTTCTTTCTTTCTCTTGCCTGATTGCCCTGGCCAGAACTTCCAATACTATGTTGAGTAGGAGTGGTACTCAACCTCATCTCATGCCAGTTTTCAAAGGGAATGTTTCCAGCTTTTGCCCATTCAATATGATATTGGCTGTGGGTTTGTCATAAATAGCTCTTATTATTTTGAGATATATTCCATCAACACCTAGTTTATTGAGTGTTTATAGCATGAAGGAGTGTTAAATTTTATCAAAAAGCTTTACTGCATCTATTGAGATAATCACGTGGTTTTTGCCAGTGGCTCTGTTTACGTGATGGATTACATTTATTGATTTGCATATGTTGAACCAGCCTTGCATCCCACGCACGAAGCCGACTTGATCATGGTAGATAAGTTTGTTAATGTGCTGCCGGATTCAGTTTGCCAGTATTTTACTGAGGATTTTTGCATTGATGTTTGTCAGGGATATTGGCCTGAAATTTAGTTGCTGTTGTTGTTGTGTCTCTGCCAAGTTTTGGTATCAGGATGATGCTGGCCTCATAAAACGAGATAGAGAGGATTCCCTCTTTTTCTATTGTTTGGAATAGAAGAAATGGTACCAGCTCCTCTTTGTACCTCTGGTAGAATTCGGCTGTGAATCCATCTAGTCCTGGGCTTTTTTTGGTTGGTAGGATATTAATTACTGTCTCAATTTCAGAACTTGTTATTGGTCTTTTCGGGGATTCAACTTCTTCCTGGCTTAGTCTTGGGAGGGTGTATGTGTCCAGGAATTTACCCATTTCTTCTAGATTTTCTAGTTTATTTGCATAGAGGTATTTATAGTATTCTCTGATGGTAGTTTGTATTTCTGTGGGATCAGTGGTGATATCCCCTTTATCA
>NW_012103465.1:504705-514377 GCF_000951045.1 Mandrillus leucophaeus
ACTGCAACCTCTACCTCCCAGGTCCAAGCGATTCTCCCAACTCAGTCTCCCAAGTTGCTGGGATTACAGACACCTGCCATCATACCTGGTTAATTTTTGTATTTTTGTAGAAACGGGGTTTCACCATGTTGGCCAGGCTGGTCTTAAACCCCTGACCTCAGGTGATCTGCCTGCCTCAGCCTCCCAAACTGCTGGAATTATAGGCATGAACCACTGTCCCCAGCTGAGCAGTGATCTTGAGATCTTGCCTAGTCTCAGAGCTTAGCACAGGGCTTTGTCCATCCATAGATTCCAAACAGTAGTATTATCCAGTGAGAGAAGACAATCTGTAACTTTGCTCAGAGGCAATCACAAAACTTAGCTAATAGCTCTCCCTAAATACAGAGTCCAGCCAGTGATCTCATCAGACTCTAGAGCACAGCCAGGGTTTCCATTTGACCTCAAAGCAGTCAGTAGTCCAGCCCAACTAGAGAATCTGACAGCAAGGTGCCTGTCAGGACTTGCCACCAGCTGGGCCATCCAGAATCCCAGCCTAGACTAAATAGTGAAGGTCTATTGCTACCAAAGAAAATTAGCAAAGGCTGGAAGAGGCAGCCATTTCTTCAAATGTGTAGACACTAGTGTAAGGTTTACAAAGATTCAGAGAAATATGACACCAAAAAAAGAAACTAATAAATCTCTAACAATGGACCCTGAATGAATGGAGATCTATAAAATGACTGACAAGGAATTTAGAATGATTATCTTAAAGAAGTTTGGTGAACTAAAAGAAAATATTGATAGAAAATTAAATCTAATTTGAAAAACAATTTATGAAGAAAAGTGAGAAGTTTGAAAAAGAAATAAAAATCATTTTTAAAAATCAAATAGAATGCTAGAGATAAAAAGTACAATAACTGAACTAAAAAAAATTGAAAGAAGCTTCAACAGCAGACATGATCCAGCAGAAGACATTATTGTGAGTTTGAAGACAGGTCATTTGAAATTATATAATCAGAAAAGCAGAAAGAATGAAAAAAAGAAAACCTTCATGAATTATGGGTCACCATGAAAAGAATGAACATTTGCTTAAGATTTTCAGAAGGAGAAAAGAGAAAACAGGGCCCAGAAAGCATATTTAAGTAAACAGTGGCTGAAATTTTCCCAAATCTGGGGAAAGATGACAACATTCAGGTATAGGAAGCTCAGAGGTCTCTAATCAAATTCAACCCAAAGGGAAGTTCACCAAGACACATCATAATTAAATGATCAAAAATCAAAAACAAAAAAATTCTGAAAGCAATACGAGATAAGAAAAATATCAGATTCAAGGGAGTCCCAATACACCTATCCGCAGATTTCTCAGCAGAAATCTTGCAAGTCAGGAGAGAGTGGGATGACATATACAAAGGGCAGAAGGAAAAACATGCCAACTAAGATTACTTTGCCTGGAAAAGCTGTCCTTCAAAAATGAGGAAGAAATAAAAACTTTCCCATATAAACAGAAACGATGTCAGTTCATCACCACCAGACCTGTCTTATGGGAATAGTTAGAGGGATTCCTTTAGCCTGAAACAAAAGTCCAAAGTGATTTTCAGAACACTAGTACTGTAAGGGTGATATATGAATAATTTTTATCCCTATTACCAGTGTTGAAAAACAAAACTATCAAAAACAACAGTAGCTACAATAAATGGTTAAAATATACAAATTATAAAAATATATACATATTGACACATCATAAAAGCGGGGGAGGGGGTAAAAGTGTAGCATTTTTGTATGATTAAAGTTAAGCTGTTATCAGCCTTACATAGCCTGTTATAATAAGTATAATATATTTTCTGGATGCCTAATTGTAAACACAAAGCAAAAACCTGTAGTAGTTGCACTAAATATAAAAGGAAAGTGTTCAAAGCGTAGCACCACAGAAAATAATCAAACGACAAGGGAAGACAGCAAGAGGGAAAAGAGAAACAAAAGATCCACCAAACAACCAGAAAACAAATTACAAAATGGCAGTAACAAGGTCTTACCTATCAATAACTACCTTGAATGTAAATAGATTAAATTTTCCAATAAATTAAAATTTCCAAATTTTCCACAGAGTGGCTGAATGAATAAAAAGAAAGAAACAACTACATATATATTGCATACAAGAGACTCACTTTACTAGTAAGAACACACATAATCTGGAAGTGAAGGGATGAAAAAAGATATTCCAATACAAATGGAAACCAAAACAGGGCAAGGGTAGCTATACTTATATAAGACTCATGCTTATATCGGACCAAATAGATTCTAAGTAAAAAACAGTAAAAAGGGACAAAGAATGCCATTATGTAATGGTAAAGGGAAAATTTCATCAAGAAGACATAAAAACTGTAAATATATATGTACCCAACATTGGAATACCTAAATATATAGAGAAATTATTAAATTATCTGAAGGTAGAGATAGGCCACAATGCAATAATAGTAGGGTATCTCAGTACCCCACCCTCAACAATTGACGGATTATCTAGACAGAAAATAAGGAAACATTAGACTTGAAGTTTATCAGATTTGATAAATGCCCTCAAGGCAGAAGCAACTTCCTCATTTCTCTTGCATCTCTCTCAGTTCTGGGCTCCGAGCTTCCCTTAGATTTGGTCCTGATAATTATTTTTCCTTTCCTCCTTCAAATATTTTCGAAAGATGTTTTCTATATTTGATCATTCATTTTTAGTTCTCAGCATTAGAAAGGTTAGTACAGATACCAGAAAAAGTCAAATGTATTACCAGAAAAAGGAGTCTCACTTTAACTCTTGAATGGTAATGATGGCAGTAGGGGGCCATCTGCAGCAGCTGCTGCCATCACGCCTGCAGCAGCAAGGGGGCGTGGCCAGGGCTGCATACCTCATGGAGCTGATGGGAGCTGGGCACAAGTGGGAGCCCCGCCCCTTCCAAGTTGGGGTGGGATGTCCCCTGGGGCCGCTGCAGTCACCCAAACCATGGCTGCAGAGCCGAACCTCCCACTCCAGGGAGCAGGCAAGAGCCCTGCCCTCTGAGCGGGGCTGCAGTCGTCCAAGTCATGGCTGCAGGTCCAAGTCTCGCTGTGCTATTGGGGGACCAGGAGAAGGAAGGAGCCCTGCCTCTCCAGGTGCAGATGCAGCTCCCCAAACTATGGCTGCAGACCTGGACATCCTTGCACTTTTGGGGGCCCAGAAGGCCCCCGTACCCTTGCAGGCTCAGAGGTGCCTGCACCCACTGCCTGGCTTCTCCCTGCTGTCAGTACCTGCTCCATCGGAGCAAAGTCTGGCTCAGCCCAGGTGCCATGAACAGCAGCGAGTGGCAGACAGATTCCTGGATAGAAGGGGGCAGGTCCCCATGAGTCCCCCACCTTCAGGCCAGGGAGGGCCTGAAGGCTGGGGGCTGGGCTGCGTGTCCTACCAACGGAGTGGGAGCTTGTGGTGCCTTTTCTGGACACCGGTGGCTGCCCCTGGACCAATCAGTGCATACTTCCTCCCCTCTGAGGCCCATGTAAGCCCTGGGTTCAGCCAGAACTGAGCAGATGTCAAGATGACCAACAGCAGAGAGGAGCTACCCACTCTAAAGCCTTCTCTCTGCTGAGAGCTTCAGAAGCTTGCAGAGGCGTCCGGACTACCAGCTGCAGAAAGGTGCAACCCACCCCAGGGCCTCCTCTGTGCTAAGAGCTAAACATTCGTCAGGACACCCTGGCCGTGGAAAGGAACTACTCACTGCGGTCTCCTCTGAACTATTCTATAACTTAATAAAGCTCCTCCTCATCTTGCTCACCCTCCACTTGTCCGAGTGCCTCATTCTTCCTGGTCATAGCACAAGAACTTGGGACCTGTCAAATAGCAGGACTAAAAGAGTTGTAACACAAACAGGGCTGAAACATGCCCTTTCCTCACCATGTTGGGGGCAAAGAGAAGGAGAGAAGAGCTGCGACCCTTTGGGGAGCCCAGACCTAGGAGCTCCCTGAGCCAGGGATGTGACTCTCTTTTTGTAGCCCTGCAGTTCCCAGCATCTCCAAGCTTCCAAGCACCACTGCATTCCCCAGTGCCAACTGGCAAAAATTCTTGCAATGCACCTGGTTCTGCTGCAGCCTCACAGAGAGCCACTGCCCGTGCCTGCACATGGAGCTGCCCACATGGCAGCAGCCAGTGTGTCTGACCGTGCACAGTGGCTGGACCTCATGCTTGCTCACATACCCCTTGCCACTCTGCCACCTGGTTCACCCTTGGTAGAATGGGATCCAGGCCAGTGGCCTAAGCTGAGTGGGCAGAACGATCCCAGCAGGCCCGAGCAAAGGACGGGCAAAGGCATTGCTGGCCACAGAGGTTTCCGGCCAGAAAAGTAACACCCAAAGATTCTGTAACAGTAATTTAGCTGTTATTCCTTAAAGGTGATTTTTTGTGGTCTTTGAAATCATGGGATAACCATTATTTCCTTAAAACATGTCAGATATTACTTTAATGTTTGTTTATTATTTATTTATTGAATTATATTGTTGCTATGTCTAGTATATTGAAGTTTTAAGGTTCATTACTGCATTCTATGCTTAGTTGTTCTTAAGATTATCTTTAAAAGTACATTAAAACACAGCTTTAGCTGTATCTCCTTAGTTTTGATGTGTCCACTTTTCATTATAATCCAGTTAAAACATTTTCTAAAATTCACTGATTTTTTAAACCTATGTAATATTCAGAAGCATATTGCTTAATAACAAAAGATTTAGGTACAATAAAGTTATCTTTCATGATTGATTTCTAGCCTACTTTCACTGTGATAAGAAAACATTATTTAAATTGTTAAAATGTGTCAATGCTCACTTCATGGAGAAGCATAAAGTTAAATCTGGTAAACGGTTCATATGTGTTTGAAAATAATATATTCTATGGTTGTTGGATACAGTATTTTATACATGCTCAAGTTTGTTAGACTTGTTGTTCGTATGTTCATTAATCTAAACTAATTTATCTCTGCTTGTTCTATCAGCTATTGAGAAATGTCATGGACAGTTTCTATTGATGGCTGTAACAATCCTCATCTCTTGGTATTCAAGTCCTTCTGTGATCGTCTCCCACTAACTGCGGATTGGATCAGTGACTTGCTTCTAAGGAATAGAATATGGTAAGTGATAGGATGTTAAAAGATTAGGCTATTAAAAGACTCATGCCTTTTGCTGGGCTTTTGCTTGCTCATTTTGATGAACGTCGGCTGCCATACAGTAAGCTTCTTTTTGTGGGGGTTCTTATGGCAAAGAACTGAAAAAGGCTTTTGATCATGAACCAGGGAAAAAATAAGATCCTAACTCCAGTATTATTCAAGGAGCTGAATACTGCAATAACCACATTGGAAGCAGATATTTCCCAAGCTGAGCCTTGAGATAAGATTGCCCTGTGAGAGACCTTAAGTCAGGGGATCCAACTAAGCTACTTCAAGATTCATGATCTACTGAAACTGAGATAATCAGTGTTTATTGTTTTAAGCAGCTATGTCTTGGGACAATTTGTTCTGCAGCAATAGATAATTAATACCGAAGAAATTCAATTATAGAGTTTTTGGTTTCTTCTTTTATTTCTGTTTTTTTTAAATAATTTAATTGTGGTAAATATTCACAGCATAAAATTTCCCATCTTAACCATTTTTAGTGTACAGTTCAGTGGTGTTAGGTACGTTCACATTGTTGTATAACCAATCTCGAGAACTCTTGTTATCTTGCAGAACTGAACTCTATACCCATTAAACAATAATTCTCCAGTACCTTTCCCACCAGCCCCTGGTAACTTTTATCATAGAGATACAAAGAGTTGTATTCACAGATATACAAAGTAGCGACTCTACTTTGTATCTCTAAGAATTTGACTATACTAGGTACCTCTTACAAGTTGAACCATACAACATTTATCTTTTTGTGACTGGTTTACTTTACTTAGCATAATGTCCTCAGGGTTCATCCATGCTGTAACATATATCGGAGTTCTTTTCCTTTTTAAGACTGAATAATATTCCATTGTATATAAATACCACATTTTTATGGATATATACTTGTATACACCACATTCATCTGTTGATAGACTCTTGGGTTTTTTCCACATTCTCATTTTTGTGAATAATACTGAGATGAACATGGATGTAGAAATATCTTTTCAAGATCCTGCTTTCAATTCTTTTGGGTATATACTCAGAAGTAGAATGGTAGTATCATATGTTAATCCTATATTTAATTCTTGAGGAACCACTATACTGATTTCCACAGTGGCTGCACCATTTTACATTTTTACCAACAGTACACAAGGGGTCCAGTTTCCCCACATCCTCACCAATGTTTGCTATTTTGCGGTGTTTTGTTTTATAGTAACGATGCTAATGAGTGTGAGCTAAATTCTGTTGCTTTTTTGCTTTATATATTTTGAAAAAAATTTTTTTGAGACAGACTTTTGCTCTTATTGCCCAAGCTGGAGTACAATGGCATGATCTTGGCTCACTGTATCCTCTGTCTCCTGGGTTCAAGTGATTCTCCTGCCTCAGCCTCCCAGGTAGCTGGGATTACAGGCATGTGCCACCACACCCAGCTAATTTTTATATTTTTAGTAGAGACAGGGTTTCTCCATGTTGGTCAGGCTGGTCTCGAACTCCTGACCTCAGGTGATCCACTTGTCTTGGCCTCCCAAAATGCTGGGATTACAGGAGTGAGCCACCGTGCCTGGCCTTGAAATTCTTAATAACATGCACATTTAAATTGTCATGGATGATTGACTCTTTCATAAATATAAAATATCCCTCTTTCTTTTTAATAATATCTCTTGCTTTAGAGTACACTTTGTCTGATAGCTCTCTGATAGTAATAATGCTATACTAGACTTTTCATTGACATTTGCATGTATATATTTTGTATTCCTTTACTTTCAAATTCCCTGTCCTTATGTTTAATGTACAGCGGATAATTAAACATTATCCGCTGGTTGAAAAATTTAAAAAATACAATCTGATAATCTTAAACTTTTATAGTTGAATTTATTTTTATTTTTATTGGTATAGATGGGGTTTTGCTATGTTGCCCAGGCTGGTCCTGAACTCCTGGCCTCAAGTGATCCTTCCACCTCAGCCTCCCAAAGTGCTGGCATTACAGGTCTGAGCCAGCATGCCCAGCCTCCATTAATATTTAAAGCAATTATTGATATGTTTTTTATTTTAATCCACCATCTTCTCTTTGTTTCTATCTGTCCATTTTATTTTAAATTTAGGTTTGTTTAATTTTATTATTTTCACAATTTCTACTTGATTCTTTTCCAAATCTGCTTTTTTAAAACTAGTATCCTCTTCTTTCACTATGGGTTTTTTCCTTTAGTTTTGTTATCATTTGAAACATATTTATTTATAATTTCTTGAAGCTTGCTATCTCAGTTTGGGGGAGTGGTTACTAATTCCCCTTCACTCTGTCATCAATTCTTTTTTATGACAGATGAAGTTTTCATTATATTATTGACTTTAATGCATTTACATTCATTTCAAATTCTTGTAGTCCTTACCTGCTATTATTTTAATACTAGAAAAATGTATTATAAAAATTTCCTGAGAGCATTGCATTTTATGATTGCATATTCATAAAGCGCTAAGCTCAAGCAGAGTTCTATACAAGCTTCTCTGTTCAGGTACAAGAGTGTGACCAAGCTCTTTGTCTATCTTCCTTTCCAAAACATAATCTTTGCATTGATTATCACAGTCATTAAGTTTATGCAGAATTATTTCATCTTCTTCTTCTTTGAAGCATATGGTAGGATTGTTATTCTCCTTTTTAACTTAGGTGTGGCCATGTGACTTGCTTTGGCCAATAAAATGTGAGTAGATGATATGCCTTTGTGGTGGAAGCTTTAAGAGCTAATGTGTGCTTCACCACATTCTTTCCATTCTCCCACAGAGATTCACAGCATTCCTGGTAGTGTTGCTTCTTTAGCCTAGATCCCAGAAAGAGATTATGCAGAGTAGAGTTTTTAGTTGATTTATGGTTGAAATGGAGTCTGAGAAATAAACCTTTGTCATTTAAGACTTTTTTTTTTTTGAGCTGCTTGTTATTGTAACATAATGTAGCCTTTTCTGATTGATACGAGGATCGGTGGCACAGCTTATTTCTTATTGTATTCCCATATCTTAGCACAAGGCCTGGTACAGTAAGTATTTGTAATTTGTTGAATCAAACTTGAGAATCAGAGTTCTCTAATGCCTGTGGTGACAATGCAAAGATGGGGGCTGATTTTCTGTGCTATTTGGTCTTGAGTTCTCAATACATTCCATTCATTTTACCAGCTGGAGGGAGGAAGAATGACATTTGACTTAGTTACAAATGGAAATCATTTTGTTTGGTACAAAGCCCATTGGAAAAAGGAAAACAAAGGGCATTTCTTCCAGTGGTAACCTGCTACTGCATTTCCTGTAAACACTAAATATTGTATTCTGTTAGCCTGTGAGAAATGGTGCTAGGTGGGAGAAGAGGCAAGGGTTTTCTTGTTTGTCTCTTAGCTCAAAAGAATCAGGGGAGAAATCTCTTCTAATTCCAGAGTTGTGTGCTTTGGAAGGACTTTTGTATTCATTGAGTCTACCCACTACCTACAAGTAATCTGTCTTGGAAAAGGTGTTTTATTCTTAGAAGCATGAAGCCATTTTTGGTTTCTGAAGCAAGATGATTGGATCTACCAACAGACAGTCATATTTTCTTGGTCAGACAAATATTTTATACATTTTATTTTTCAAATAAGTAGAGAAGTCATATTATTTATTGTCTAAGCATAGAGACATCTGATCATGAAAGAGGGCACTGTTACCATTTATACTCGGACAACTAGCATAAAATGGTATTCTCCTGGGCAAACTACATGAACACCTTACAAATAGGGCCACTTATGAATGTAACTTTCATAACATGTAATCAAGTCATTAAGTCCCTTATTCTGAGAAGAGCCAGCTGACCAGGAGACCAAAAAGCCAAGAGAAGAAATGTCATCCTCAATTAAGCATTTCAATGAGTAAATCATTATTCCATTAGTTGATTGTTACTAAACTTTCTTAAGATATGCCTTTAGTGGAACCTTTGACACCAGTGTACAAATGCCTGGACTATTTGCCTGAACTAGAGGGTCCTTTCGCCTCAGCAACCCCTGACCATAAGACCCAGACTAAATGTTATTTCCTATAGAATTGCTTCTTCAACATTCCTGGATGTGGCTAGTCTGTGATAACTGGGTTTCCCCAGCACAGTGTAAAGACTTCTATAGTGGCACTTTTCACATTATATTATAATTCTTCATTTATGTCTGTCTTCCCTCATGGGCTGTTCAAGGGCAAAAACTTTCTTATTTATTTTTGTGTCTTTCTAAGAAAGCTTTTTTTTACTCAAAGTAATTGCTCAATAAATTATTGAAAGAATGAATCCAGAAAACTACTTATTTAGAAAAAGAAGTTTATGCTAACAAGGCCTTCCCAGCTTGAGATAAAAGGAATAAAAAGAATAAACTGATTTACCAGCTGTTTCCTGATTCATAAGGAAAGAAATATGGAATAATTTTGAGGTGGGAGGCAGGGGAGAAACAAAGCATAGTTCCTTCATTTTAATTACATTTGGCTGTGGTGCCATTTCAGGATAGAACTCACAAAGCTGTAACTGCTAGGAGCTGTGTATGTATTGCTTAAG
>NW_012103465.1:514427-551910 GCF_000951045.1 Mandrillus leucophaeus
TTAGGTGTGGCCATGTGACTTGCTTTGGCCAATAAAATGTGAGTAGATGATATGCCTTTGTGGTGGAAGCTTTAAGAGCTAATGTGTGCTTCACCACATTCTTTCCATTCTCCCACAGAGATTCACAGCATTCCTGGTAGTGTTGCTTCTTTAGCCTAGATCCCAGAAAGAGATTATGCAGAGTAGAGTTTTTAGTTGATTTATGGTTGAAATGGAGTCTGAGAAATAAACCTTTGTCATTTAAGACTTTTTTTTTTTTGAGCTGCTTGTTATTGTAACATAATGTAGCCTTTTCTGATTGATACGAGGATCAGTGGCACAGCTTATTTCTTATTGTATTCCCATATCTTAGCACAAGGCCTGGTACAGTAAGTATTTGTAATTTGTTGAATCAAACTTGAGAATCAGAGTTCTCTAATGCCTGTGGTGACAATGCAAAGATGGGGGCTGATTTTCTGTGCTATTTGGTCTTGAGTTCTCAATACATTCCATTCATTTTACCAGCTGGAGGGAGGAAGAATGACATTTGACTTAGTTACAAATGGAAATCATTTTGTTTGGTACAAAGCCCATTGGAAAAAGGAAAACAAAGGGCATTTCTTCCAGTGGTAACCTGCTACTGCATTTCCTGTAAACACTAAATATTGTATTCTGTTAGCCTGTGAGAAATGGTGCTAGGTGGGAGAAGAGGCAAGGGTTTTCTTGTTTGTCTCTTAGCTCAAAAGAATCAGGGGAGAAATCTCTTCTAATTCCAGAGTTGTGTGCTTTGGAAGGACTTTTGTATTCATTGAGTCTACCCACTACCTACAAGTAATCTGTCTTGGAAAAGGTGTTTTATTCTTAGAAGCATGAAGCCATTTTTGGTTTCTGAAGCAAGATGATTGGATCTACCAACAGACAGTCATATTTTCTTGGTCAGACAAATATTTTATACATTTTATTTTTCAAATAAGTAGAGAAGTCATATTATTTATTGTCTAAGCATAGAGACATCTGATCATGAAAGAGGGCACTGTTACCATTTATACTCGGACAACTAGCATAAAATGGTATTCTCCTGGGCAAACTACATGAACACCTTACAAATAGGGCCACTTATGAATGTAACTTTCATAACATGTAATCAAGTCATTAAGTCCCTTATTCTGAGAAGAGCCAGCTGACCAGGAGACCAAAAAGCCAAGAGAAGAAATGTCATCCTCAATTAAGCATTTCAATGAGTAAATCATTATTCCATTAGTTGATTGTTACTAAACTTTCTTAAGATATGCCTTTAGTGGAACCTTTGACACCAGTGTACAAATGCCTGGACTATTTGCCTGAACTAGAGGGTCCTTTCGCCTCAGCAACCCCTGACCATAAGACCCAGACTAAATGTTATTTCCTATAGAATTGCTTCTTCAACATTCCTGGATGTGGCTAGTCTGTGATAACTGGGTTTCCCCAGCACAGTGTAAAGACTTCTATAGTGGCACTTTTCACATTATATTATAATTCTTCATTTATGTCTGTCTTCCCTCATGGGCTGTTCAAGGGCAAAAACTTTCTTATTTATTTTTGTGTCTTTCTAAGAAAGCTTTTTTTTACTCAAAGTAATTGCTCAATAAATTATTGAAAGAATGAATCCAGAAAACTACTTATTTAGAAAAAGAAGTTTATGCTAACAAGGCCTTCCCAGCTTGAGATAAAAGGAATAAAAAGAATAAACTGATTTACCAGCTGTTTCCTGATTCATAAGGAAAGAAATATGGAATAATTTTGAGGTGGGAGGCAGGGGAGAAACAAAGCATAGTTCCTTCATTTTAATTACATTTGGCTGTGGTGCCATTTCAGGATAGAACTCACAAAGCTGTAACTGCTAGGAGCTGTGTATGTATTGCTTAAGAGAAAACAAGATAATGTACGAATCTTTAAGATATTTTAAAAAGACTCTTTTGTGGTACATTGTCTAGAAGTGAATGTAGGTTATATCCCCCCCAGTGGTAACTACAGAAATTAGAGATGCTGAGAAATCATGTGGTCAACTCTCCCAGCGTGGTATGCACAACGTCACCTGAGCCGTGTTTATGTAGCTCCTGTCACTTCCCAGGAGTGTGCAGAGCTCCTAGCACAGCAGAGAAGACTGCTTTGGAAATCTAAAGCAGACACTTGGCTCCTACTGCTAGATGGCTTTGGTGAGGCATTGGGAATTGACAGATGTTAAATTGACAGCAGAATTCTCCAAGCTGGGAGTTAAGGCTAAAGCGTGAAGTATTGAGAAGCCATATATATTTATGTAGAGAGGAGGGACCTCTCTTGAGCCAAAAGGAAGTGGGTGGGTAGGGATTCTGTTTACTTTATTAAGCTGTTTTGCAGGATTTGGGGAACCAATTTCATTGAAGCCTGTGTCAGGACAGGGCAATCATTCTCAGAGTCAAGTAGTACTGTCAATAAAGAATCGCATGGGGCCAGAGACTGGTGGGATTACTTTAGGTTCTAATTCTGGACTGACACCTGAGTAGTTCAAAGCATGAAATATCCATGTTTCTCCCCAGGACTAGATTTTTCATAGCTCTAGAGTATAGGGAGGAGTCCTGGTGACTACAGGAGGCGGTGACAGAAAGAGATACATAGAAACAGCAACATACATCTCTCCCTACACTGAGCCTGTCTCAGCCTCTACTATCCTTTCACTCTATTCCTTCAAAAATATGTTCCAAGCCCATAGTACTGTGCTAAGCAGTGCAAAATTAATGGTAAAGGAAGCATTGGCTCTTAAGAGCTCCTAGCCTAGTGGGGAAGGCAGCCACATAAACAGATCACCATCATTCACCATGATATGTATGCTGTTGGAAATGTGTATAGGAGGTTATGAAAATATAATGGAAGGAGTTGCTGATTCTGTATGGTTATAATTAGGAAGAACTAGAGTTTCAGAAAGGCATCACATACGGCTTCCCATTATAAAACCCAAGGCTCTTGGCATGGTATTCTGGCCCTCCAATGTGTGTCCCTGCCAGTTGAAATCTCACCACCCACCATGCCTGACACCAACTCTGCTCCATCCAGAGTCTGCCTGATTCTCAGCTTTGTCCTCTTTTTTCCATGGCTGGAACATTGCATTTTTCTCTACTGACCTAATCTTAGCTGTTACAAGTCAGTTCAAGTCCTACCTCCTCCATAAGTCCTCTTCTGAGTATTCTAGCCCGTAGTGAATTGCCCATTCTTGACTCATTGTTTGGAATTCTACCTTGACACTAGATTTTATCCTGCATTGTGACATCTCATATATTGCTATATAGTGCTTCTAGTATTGATTTAATACACGTTTCTCTTCTCCCCAACTAGAATTAAAGACATTCAATGGTAGAATGCATTATCTAATATTCCATATAGATCAGTGATCCCCAACCTTTTTGGCATCAGAGACTGGTTTCGTGGAAGACAATTTTTCCATGGACCAGGGAGGTGGGATGGGATGGCTTCGGGATGAAACTGTTCCACCTCAGATCATCGGGTATTAGATTCTCATAAGAAGCACGCAGCCTAGATTCCCTGCCTGGGCAGTTTACAATAGGGTTCCCGCTCCTATGAGAATCTAATGCAGTGGCTGATCTTACAGGAGGCAGAGATCAGGTGGTAATGCTTGCTGGCTCCCTGCTCACCTCCTGATCTGTGGCCTGGCTCCTAACAGGCCACCAACAGGTACCGGTCTGTTATCTGTCTCTGGTCCAGGGGTTGGGGACCCCTGATATAGGCCTTAGTAGAGTGTAGGGCACAGTACTCAGTAGATACCTGTGGAGTAAATGAACATAAGCGTTTTGTTCCTTGGGAGAGATTCAGGGTAAAATTGTCTCTCTCTCTCTTTTTTTTTTTTTCCCACCCAGATTCAATAAGGAGTGTGAAGCCTCTTCCTGTGGCTATGAATTTGGGTAACATTAATTTTTCTTTAAGATTGTCCATGCAGTCCTCCATCTACCAAATATTTACCTAAGAATTTACTATTAACCACTACTTGGTGCCAAGAAACAGCTGAATTTGCCAAGAGATGGAGTTCTTGGCTGGAAGTAATTTTTCCCCAAACTTCTTTTTCGTTTTGTTTTGAGGCAGAGTCTCACCCTTTCACCCAGGCTGGAATGCAGTGGTGTGATTTCCGCTTACTGCAACCTCTGCCTCCTGGGTTCAAGCGATTCTCCTGCCTCAGCCTCCTGCTAGCTGGGGATTACAGGTATGCACCACCATGCCCTGTTAATTTTTGTATTTTTGGTAGAGACGGGTTTCACCATGTTGGCCAGGCTGGTCTTGAACTCTCAGCCTCAAGTAGTCAACCTCAAGTAGTCTCCCAAAGTGCTAGAATTATAGACGTGAGCCACCACGCCTGGCCTTCCCTCAAAATTCTGAAGGCATTGCCCAGTTATTTCTATCAGTTTGGTGCAAAAGTCACTGCAGTTTTTACCACTAAAAGTAATGGTAAAAGCCACAATGACTTTTGTACCAACCTAATAACTTTCACTGCGACTGAAGTCAAATGCTATTTCTGGTTCTTGATATTTTATGTGAGTCTTCCTAATTGATCCCCAAAGTTTTGGGGATCCTCTGTGTGTTGCTGGTATAAATGACCTTGGTGTTTTTTTGTTGTTGTTGTTTTCATTATGGTAAAATACAGATGACATAATTTACCATCTTAATCAGTTGTAAGTGTACAGTTCAATGGCATTAAGTACATTCACATAGGTATGCTGTTAATTTTAAATTAACAGTTTTAAGCACTTAATGGGACCTTTCAAACTGGAGATACATACTCTTATTTAATAATTTCAACCTCTATTTTCTCTTTTCCCTTTCTGGAATATTATTAAATAGATGTTTGATCTTCTGCACTACACATCTAATTTTACATCCTTCCTGCTATTATCTATCTCTTTAATCATTTGTTCTACTTTGAGGTTTAACTTTTTCTTTTAATTATTTACTCAGTGTTTTATTTCTCTATTTTAATTCTCTATTTGTTTTTCTTGCTTTGAATGTATTTTAAAAATACCATCCCATTATTGTTTCATTGATGTAAAATGTTATGTTATTCTCCAAGTATAGTAATCATATTTTTTGAAATTTTCTTATAGGCCCTTTCTTTCTTCCAAGTACCTTTTGCCTTTTTCTGCTTGTTTAGTTTGGGGGTCTCTCGTTTTAGAAAAGTTTTCCTTAAATATTAACCATCCCTGGTTATCTCTTCTTGGCTAAGAATCTGTCCCTAGGAAGCTGAATGGATGATCTATGTACATTGGACAGGGATAGTTTGATTAGTTAGAAACCTAATAATTTTCCTGGCGAATTGCTTGTAAATATCAGTAGGTTTTCTGTTATGTCAGGATGTCAGCAATCTGAAAACCCAGCGGGATAGGAACAGAAGTGGGGATCTCACCACTTAAAATGTAGGCTTTTATTTAATTACTGTGTTTTTTAGCACAGTATTCCATTATCTCCTTTGCCTCATGTGCTTAACTCTGGGAGCTCTCAGTCTCATATTCCAAGTAAACTTCTCACCCCCTCTAAGCATGATGTAGGGAAGGCATCAGGCACCACCCTCTTCTTAGATAGATTTTCGACTAATCACTCCCCACCTCAATGTCTTCTAAGGACCCCAGTGCCCCTCGTCTCTGAGACTTTCCATGTTTTTGCAGCTTAATCAGCTTGTCTCCTCTTCAATCTTTCTCCCCTATGCTAAGTAGATTGCCACGTATGTATTACTTTGTATCTCCAATTTTTTTTTGGAATCTTTCATCTACTGTCATGTTCCATTCCCTTTCCTTCATAATTTATGCTTTTTATTACCTATTATTTTGGAGATTTTCTGGATGGAGTTGACATTCACCTGCATCTATCTGCTGTATTTAGCTGGCAATCCTTTTTCTTATTTGGACTTTAGATTTCCCCTACAGACTCTCCTGAAAGTTCCCCTCACAATTGTCTTCCACCCTACACCCAATGCTATGGTATAAGGTTACCATATTTAGCAAATAAAAAAACAGATACCCAGTTATTTCGAACTTCAGATAAACAAAGATTACATGGAACATACTTAGTCTACAAAAACATTATTCATTGTTTATCTGAATTATTGTTCCTTGTTTTTCTGAAATTCAAGTTTAACTGGTCATCCTATATCTTATTTCAACCTATCTTAGTTCAAGCTGTTTTAACACAGTATAGACTGGGTGGCTTATAAACAATAAAATTAAGTTCTCCCAGTTCTTAAGGCTGCAAGTTCAGGATCGGGGTGCCAGCGTAGTCAAGTTCAGGGTAGGTCCCTCTTCTGGGCTGCAAATAGTCGGCTTCTCATTGTAACTTCATGTGGTAGAAAGACAGTGAGAGAGCTCTCTAGGGTCCCTTCTATAAAGGCACTGATCCCATTCATGAGAACTACACCCTCATGACATAATTACGTCCCAAAGATCTCACCTCCTAATATCATCACCTTAGGCATAAAGATTTCAATATATAAACTTTGGCAGAACATAAACATTTAGTTTATAATATAACTCTTCTTGGAGAGGAACTTCTCACCCAAGCTTTGGCTTCATAGTACCATAATTCATATGTCTATCACATATAATTCTTATGTCTAACCACATAGCCAGCACCTGAGTAGCCCTTCTCTGTTCTCTGACCTCCATAAGAAAACAGTACTAGACATGACCTGTGGTTCAAGAGCTTCTACACTCTACCAAAATAAGATGGGTAAAATGTCTGCTCTTTGCATTTTGCTTATGCTAAGCTGAAGACTGTGAACTGCATCATTAAAGCTTTGGAGAATTCTCAAATATTTGCAACAGTAAACTGACTGTTTACTGATCAGATTTGGATTAAAAAAAAAATCATGCTGTGGCATAAAGGTTGACAAGCCTAGGAGCTGAGAGACCTTTGGATGACTATTGTAGAGAGTAATTCAAGCAAGAAAAGATAACGTCCTGAACCAGGGAAGAACAAGTGAGAAGGGAGAAGAGAAAATGCAAGGAATATTAAAGAGGTATAAACTACCAGATTTGGAAATTGAATTACTGTGGTGAAGGGAAAGGAGGTATTGAGTGAGTGCTGAGTTTCTGGCTTAGGCAAATGCTGGTAAGCAGAGCCTTTCACAAAAAAAAAAAAAAAAAGAAAGAAATTCAGGATGAGAACAGATTTAGGGGAGGAGATTACCATTGTTTCTCTCCTAAATGGTTCTCATTTACACAGCAGGAGGGGGATGTTCTTCCAGGAATTATGAATGTCTTTGGCCTTGTTCCAAACTCCCAGCGAGAAGAAACCACAAAGATACATCCAGCTTACTGAAGTCTTTTTCTAATGGTTGCTCCTAGTCTGACCATGAGCTCAGCTGCTGGAGGAAGACCTTGCATTTCCCACACACAAGCAAGGGAGGGGCCTTCTCACATCGTGGTCCTGTCTTTTCAACCAGGGGGTGACAGCTATTGGCAACTGTCAGCTCAGCAACACTGGAAATAGGCTGTCCTCATTTTGCTCTGGTGCATGGTGACCAACAGGAATGGCAGGGGCTCTTTTGTGCTCAACCTGAGTTGAAGTAACCCATCCTGAACTGAGATCTGAAAGCACCAAATGGGATTGACTCTCTGGAGGGACCATTTTCTTACCAACTCAGGATCTTGCCCCTTTGCTTTCTCTCTTAACTTTCAGATGACATCATTTGCATCAACTTCTCTTACTGCACTAAATCATCCATTTAGAATAATTGTCAGGAATAGTTCATCAGCTGTAAGCAGCACATCTCACTTCCTGGGGAGCTGGAAATAATGTAAACTCCTTTGTTGTTAAATTTCTTTGACCACGCCAAATCTCACTGTTGAATCAATTGAGTTGGTTGAGAGTTTAACATGAACTTTAATGCTAATTCTTTGCCCTGTTAATAGTCAAGTCAATACAGACACCTGCTATCTCTGTTAAACTAATGAGGCAGGAAAAAGGATGGGAAAGATGGCAGGTGAGGCCAGTTCTTCATCCCCTGAGTCTCTGTGTTGCCCAGGCAACTTTCCTGCAACTGTAAATGGCAGTGTTTTGCTTTCCAGTGTTTCTTTCCTCTGTGCTGTGTTAGCAGACTGCCATTCCTTTGGGAATGGCCCCTCTACTTTGTCTTTCAAAGAGTGTGCAGGATGAACTCAAGCAAACAGTCTTATGGCAATTCCAGACATAGCTACTCCATCCATTTCTATTGTTGTTGATTCAATCTCTTTTTGAAAAAGTTTTGTGGAGTTGGAAACACAACTCTGTGTGTTGCACAAAGCAACAAATGGTTTTAGTGCCTGGGAGGAGGGAAGGCACAGGTTACAAGACACATTTAAAGAACTTGGGGGGTGGTGGAAGGAGTAGGCAGTTCTGAAACTCATACCTCTAGCTGAAAAATTCTAATGAGTCCATAAAGAAAAAAGAGTTTGTAAAAATTGTCACACTATGAATTCAAACAAACATTATTATGCCTAAGTTTGCCTTATCAGGTGAATTGTTAAACTCAAGTCAAAGGACAGGGAAAAAATATATAGTCAACCAAATAGATTTTTTAAAGTGGATAGCTTAGAATACAGGACATCAGTGGAAGCAGAGACATTGCACCTTACTTATAGGAATACAGGAGAAAAATAACATTCATCTGCCAATGTGGGCTTGTTGCTAGTGTTTTTTAAACAGCCCAACTTTCATGAGGTATTTAGGGAACATAATGAATTAAGTTTAGCAGTCAAATTCTTTCTCTCCTAGTGTGTGTGTGTGTGTGTGTGTGTGTGTGTGTGTGGGCAGGGGGGTGGGAGGTAGCGGAATTATTCATTCTCTGAGCCTCAGTGTACTCCTCTGAAAAGTGGGTGTGATTCAAAGAGAAAAAGCCATGAAGCACTGAGCATAGTGTCTGGCACTTCCTAGCCACTGCATTGGTATTATTTTAGGAAACTTGCCTACAAAGACCATGTCCTTTCTACTTCTTTGGTTCACCAGCTGAAGCACATCACACACCACTCCTGCTTCCTTTGTTTCCTTCTGGGTGGTGCTTCCTAGATCTTTGCCTCCCTTATTTTTTTTTGTTGCCGGCCAGGCACAAAGCCTCCTGGCTCTGGATGGTGGAGACTTGGTTATTTTCCAGGCTGCTTTGAGGATTCCCCAGGAGGACTATGTCAGAGGTGCTAATGAGTCTCTGTTTAACCATGACTGTGCACTCCCCTGGCAATTGGGACAGAGAGAAACACCTTGCACAACAATTAGCTTTTCACAGCCATTAGCAATTTGCAGTCATTAGCACCGTAGAAACACTGCAAATAACACTCAGGAAGCAAATACCACTATAAGGTGCCACAGGGCTCCTAAGCTGCATCAGCCCACAGCAAGGCAGGGGTCTGAGATCCTCAGGTCCCCTGTGCCCACTTACTCCAGCAAATGGGTTTTGTGATCCAAAGTGCCCCTGTTCCGTCCCGTCATATCTTTGAAAATGGCTCTATCAAGCCCATTATTTGTTTCAGTGGAACATAAATCTTTCAGAAGAAAAGTCCAGAAGATGTAGTGCCTAATAAAGCGATTCTGAATTCCCTCAAGACCAAGAAGCCTAAAGGAGTCTGAAAAGAGTGGTGTGAATAACTGAAATTTGAGTGGAGTGAAACTCCAATGCAATGCAATGATTTCGCTCCAAAGCTGTTCATGGCAGCATTGCTAAATACAGAACCATCTATATCTCTTACGGTAGGGATTGGTTAAATAATTGTGCTACACCCATTGAATTGAACATAATGCAGCCTTTAAAAATAATATTCTGGAATTTACAGGCAGATTATATCAAAAGGTTATAAAACCTTATTAACATTATTTCTTCTTTGTTGTAAGATATGATATGCATCTTCTAAAATACTAGTGATGATTGTCTCTGTTTGCTGGGAATGGGAATGGATGATTTTTAATTATTAAATTTTGCTGTTCATAGTTATTTTTCTAAAATAAGTACAGATGTATGTGTAATCCTTTAAATTAGAGGGATAAAGACAACAGAGTGAGAAAGTAAGCCCTGTCTGGTGTAGTGAGTTTGACATACCTAAAACAATTTCAAGTAAATATTTTATTGAAGCATGACATATATACAGAAAAAAGACACCAATAATAAGGACAGTTTGATGATTTTTCATGAAGTGCATAAATCCAGATACAGAATGAATCTTAAATACCACGATGGTTATGCTTGTAGCTCCACAAACAAATGTCTGCATGGTGAACAATTACAGTAGGAAATCAGCTGCGGGTTGAAGAGTTAGTGATGCAAGTTCATCAACTGAAAGCCCATCATGGTAATTGCATTAGTCTGTTTTCACACTGCTACAAAGAAATACCCAAGAATAGGTAATTTATAAAGGAAAGAGGTTTAATTGACTCACAGTTCTTCATGGCTGAGGAGGCCTCAGGAGACTTACAATCTTGAGGGAAGGAGAACCAGGCACGTCTTACGTGGTGGCAGGAGACAGAAGAGAGAGCGCGTGAAGGAGAAACTGTCAAACACTTATAAAACCATCAGCTCTCATGAGAACTTACCCACTATCACGAGAACAGCATGGGGAAAGCCGCCCCCAAGATCTAATCACCTCCCACCAGGACCTTCAACACGTGGGGTCTATAGGGATTAATTTTCGAGATGGGATTTGGGTGGGGACACAGAGCCAAACAATATCAGTAATGCTGGAAGGAAAGGTGGTAAATCTCCATTTTACAGGTGCAGAAACTGAGGCACTGGGGGTAAGAGTAACTTGAATCCCATAACTGCTAAATGGAGGCACTGAGATTTATTCCCAGTCAGGCTTTGGAATCAATGCATTCCCAAGAAGAAAAAATACAGCTGGGGCAACTAGCAGAAGGCCAGGGCATCTCTAAAAGCTTGATGACCAGAGAGTAGGAGACAGGGAAGAGCTGTGTCAGGGAGGGCAGGAAGGCTTGTCTGTTAGGAAGAAAGGGCAGAAAATCAGTTCCTGACAATTTCTACAAAAATCAGACCAGTGGGGAAACTAATAATGCTAAGTCTGGTGCCTTTGTGCACTTATATTTCATGTGGACCTGAAAGGTGGCCTTGAGGCTGATGGACCAGAGATGCAGAGCACAAGAGCACTGACCTCCTTCAGAAGTCATGGTTAACTAAGAAGAATAGGGTCTAACTTATTTTTTATTTTATTTTATTTTATTTTATTTTATTTTTTTCGAGACAGAGTCTTGCTGTGTCACCCAGACTGGAGTGCAATGGCACAATCTCAGCTCACTGCAACTCCTGCCTCCCAGGCTCAAGCGATTCTTGTGCCTCAGCCCCCTGAGTAGCTGGAACTAAAGATGTGTGCCACCACACCTGGCTAATTTTTATGTTTTAGTAGAGACAGGGTTTTGCCATGTTGGCCAGGCTGGTCCCAAACTCCTGACCTCAAGTGATCCACCCACCTCGGCTTCCCAAAGTGCTGGGATTACAGGCATGAGCCACCGTGCTCAGCCAGAAAGGGGGTTAATTTATATTTTCTTTATATTTACTAATTCATAGGGGAGCAAGGCACTACTCGTAATCCTCCCACGTAGAAAAGTGGCCTCCCAAATCTTCACTGAATGATCAAACTTCTTTTCCTTTGAAATAGGTGTTCTGGGGGAACCATGCAGAGGGCACACTCTGGGCAAGGGGTGCCTCTGGAGAACACAGGGTACATGCTAAGGACCTTAGGTGATGAAAGCAGAAAGTCACCTTCCAAAATGAACTCTGCTGGGGAGGACCAAGCTTGGAAAGTTTTTATGGAAACCATTTCATCAAAGATATATATCTAGGAATTTTGTTATCTTAATTAACTCAGTGGTAGTACCATACTATGCTAAGAGGACTGGTTGTAAGACTTGTAATTACCTCTCTTTAGGCTATTAACCCTGTTTGATTACTGTAAGCTTTTCAAGGAATGAGGCCATGTGGTTGGTCATCTCTATATGCCCAATGCATAATAATGTGCCTGGTAGATAAGAGACAGTAAACAAATGCTTACTGAATGCATAAAACATGTGTCCTAGATATTCTAGGCCAATACCACTTTAAATAGTCCACTGATTATATATACTGGTTTGAGTTCAGAAACACTGATCATCAGAGAGTTAGGTCTGAATGTGACTTATGGAATATCTGGGAATCTCCAAGAGATACTTCTCAGCAGTAGCCACTATACCAGCCATTTTTCATAGTCCTCAATCATTCATTCATTTTAGTAAAGGTAGAATCAGACAGAAATGAAGAATACCCCAGAAGCAAAGGAAGCAAGAAATTTATGGAACCTGAAATTGGTTCCTGGTCTTCATATTTCAGCAACTTCAGAATTTTTTTTTTAATCATCTAAGACTTTTTTAAACAGTCATTTATTGAAGTCTTACTAAGTAGCAGGCTTATAGTCAGTGCTAAGAATTCAAAAATCAATAAGATAGAACACACAGATCTGAAAATAGATACATTACAACCCAGGTTGGATAGTGTTTGTATTATGTAGGATGTCTTCAGTTTTGAGTAACAGAAAAGAAATAATGGCTAAAACGAAAGAAATTTTTAATCATCTCACAAATCATGAAAGACTAAAAGTAGATGGCTCCACATTGGTCCAGCAGTTCAATGATATCATAAAAAAATTCAATACTCTGTCTTTTCACTATTCTATCCTTTGTTCTTGGCTTATTGCCTCATGGTCACAGAATCGTTGCTGTAGCTCCAAGTAACATGTTTGCACACAACTGCATTTAAGTCAGGCAGGAAGAAACTTACTATTTACAGCAGGAAACAAAAATCTTCTGAGATAAGCTGACCAATAGACTGTTTCTTTGGTCTAATTGGTCAGGGCTGGGTCACTTGCCCATTCCCAAATCAATCATGAGAAAAGGGGAATGGGATTGCCATGGTTGGCAATAAGCCAAAGATGCTTTATTCTCTCAGGCTGGAGGAAGGGGTTGCATCTTCCTTGAACATGTTGCTACCACCTAAAAACCTGGATAACCTAAAGAAGATGAAAAGAAGAGCAGAGAAGTTAGCCAATGTGTTTGCCACAGGGTTAAGCACAGAGTTGAGTGAATCAACGTACCTTATTTTTTCTGATTTGATGCCAAATCTTCGGCTCCACCTCCCTTCCCCAGCATACGGCCAACGGCCCAAGGCTACAAGAAAACCTGGCCTTTCCCTGACACTGCCTTGGCCTTGATTGCCTCAGTGCGGAGAGTAAAACAAGCTGTCAGACTCAGCTCCTGCCCTATCCTTGAGCTCTAATAACCTCAAGCTTTTACAGTTCCAACCAAGTTTAAAATTCTAGCTTGTTGATGTGAGTGGGAGTTTGGAATGCTGGAGGGGAAGGGTGAGAGTCAGGTCAACAAATGAGATTTGAAGTGGTTTTCCTTCCTCAAACGCAAGCCTCACATCAGGACTCTGAACTCAAATGGCCTCTCCTGAATGAGAGGGAGGGGGACACATGTAGGGAAAGCCAGCCACGGGTGTAGCTGAATGTTGTTTCAGAGAAAAAACAAGATTTCTCTCCCTGAAGACCACTGGGTACTACTTTCAGAATTTACATAAGAGAGAAATAAGGGGTGGTCTCAATCTGGGGAAGAAAGTTAAGGAGGTGACTGGAGGAGGACTCTATAGAGGATGTGGCTTTGTTCAACACATCCATAGACACTGGTTTTACAAGACCACAATCAATATGCTACTGATATATAATAGATGATATGATTGATATAATACAATATGATTTAATGTAATACAGTAGTATAGCAATACAATATAATGATACCAGTAACTAAAATTCATTGGTCATTCATGGTGTGATTAACACAATGCAATGTATTATCCTTCCAGGACGACTCATAATCATACTTACAGGCAAGTTCCATTATAAACTACAAGCTAAGCAAAGTCACTCTGTTAAACAGTGGACTCAGGACTCAGGACTGCAGGGTTGTCTGCCTCTAGAACCCTCCTCTTCACCACTTTGCTATTTTGCTTCCATTTATCTCTTTCCTACCAGGGTGTTAATACACATAGTGGTGAAAAGGCCAAATGGTGACTACAGACAAAGACACTGAGCGAGGCTAAGTGAAAAACAGCTCATTGGAATACATACTTCACTAGCTAGAAAAAATGAAAGAAATAACACCAAAAAGTTATTTTAAATGTTCAGAGAACCAAATAGTTAAAAGTTTCTTGTTTTAAAGAGTTCAAGAAACATTAAGAGGAAATATAGTATTGATAGGAATTATATAAACAGATGAACCTCTTTCTCTATCATAGAATTCATGAACATTTATGTGTGTATTATCGAGATTTTGCAATTCCCTTGTCGGTTCTTTATGGCAGTTCATTCTCTAGCCTATATAGTTCACTCTTTTTCTAACTAACTCAAATACTCACTTTATTCTTTCATTCATTCATTTACCTAGTCATCCGTCAGATGTTTATTCAGTCTCTTCCATGCACTGGGTACCAAGGAGGATAATGGAAGCTTAAGAATAAAGAAACACTGTCTCCTTTCTTAAATGGGATGGAATTTAGTATGCTCAAAAGGCAATTTTCCCCTTCAGATCCCCTTCAGATTCACTCCATTGCCTGTGAATGGTCCTGTGCAATAGAGAGACCTCCTTTAGCCCTCTGGCATGTGGCATCACCATACTGCAGGGGGTTGCCTATCTCTTATTTAGGACTGCAAGTGGAGGTTCAGAAGATGAGAAACTGTGAAGAACAGAGGACACTAGATATGTTCCCTATCTGTCTGACTGAAGCAAATTCTGGTTCACTCCACATTGGTCCAGCAGTTCAATGATATCATAAAAAAATTCAATACTCTGTCTTTTCACTATTCTATCCTTTGTTCTTGGCTTATTGCCTCATGGTCACAGAATCGTTGCTGTAGCTCCAAGTAACATGTTTGCACACAACTGCATTTAAGTCAGGCAGGAAGAAACTTACTATTTACAGCAGGAAACAAAAATCTTCTGAGATAAGCTGACCAATAGACTGTTTCTTTGGTCTAATTGGTCAGGGCTGGGTCACTTGCCCATTCCCAAATCAATCATGAGAAAAGGGGAATGGGATTGCCATGGTTGGCAATAAGCCAAAGATGCTTTATTCTCTCAGGCTGGAGGAAGGGGTTGCATCTTCCTTGAACATGTTGCTACCACCTAAAAACCTGGATAACCTAAAGAAGATGAAAAGAAGAGCAGAGAAGTTAGCCAATGTGTTTGCCACAGGGTTAAGCACAGAGTTGAGTGAATCAACGTACCTTATTTTTTCTGATTTGATGCCAAATCTTCGGCTCCACCTCCCTTCCCCAGCATACGGCCAACGGCCCAAGGCTACAAGAAAACCTGGCCTTTCCCTGACACTGCCTTGGCCTTGATTGCCTCAGTGCGGAGAGTAAAACAAGCTGTCAGACTCAGCTCCTGCCCTATCCTTGAGCTCTAATAACCTCAAGCTTTTACAGTTCCAACCAAGTTTAAAATTCTAGCTTGTTGATGTGAGTGGGAGTTTGGAATGCTGGAGGGGAAGGGTGAGAGTCAGGTCAACAAATGAGATTTGAAGTGGTTTTCCTTCCTCAAACGCAAGCCTCACATCAGGACTCTGAACTCAAATGGCCTCTCCTGAATGAGAGGGAGGGGGACACATGTAGGGAAAGCCAGCCACGGGTGTAGCTGAATGTTGTTTCAGAGAAAAAACAAGATTTCTCTCCCTGAAGACCACTGGGTACTACTTTCAGAATTTACATAAGAGAGAAATAAGGGGTGGTCTCAATCTGGGGAAGAAAGTTAAGGAGGTGACTGGAGGAGGACTCTATAGAGGATGTGGCTTTGTTCAACACATCCATAGACACTGGTTTTACAAGACCACAATCAATATGCTACTGATATATAATAGATGATATGATTGATATAATACAATATGATTTAATGTAATACAGTAGTATAGCAATACAATATAATGATACCAGTAACTAAAATTCATTGATCATTCATGGTGTGATTAACACAATGCAATGTATTATCCTTCCAGGACTACTCATAATCATACTTACAGGCAAGTTCCATTATAAACTACAAGCTAAGCAAAGTCACTCTGTTAAACAGTGGACTCAGGACTCAGGACTGCAGGGTTGTCTGCCTCTAGAACCCTCCTCTTCACCACTTTGCTATTTTGCTTCCATTTATCTCTTTCCTACCAGGGTGTTAATACACATAGTGGTGAAAAGGCCAAATGGTGACTACAGACAAAGACACTGAGCGAGGCTAAGTGAAAAACAGCTCATTGGAATACATACTTCACTAGCTAGAAAAAATGAAAGAAATAACACCAAAAAGTTATTTTAAATGTTCAGAGAACCAAATAGTTAAAAGTTTCTTGTTTTAAAGAGTTCAAGAAACATTAAGAGGAAATACAGTATTGATAGGAATTATATAAACAGATGAACCTCTTTCTCTATCATAGAATTCATGAACATTTATGTGTGTATTATCGAGATTTTGCAATTCCCTTGTGGGTTCTTTATGGCAGTTCATTCTCTAGCCTATATAGTTCACTCTTTTTCTAACTAACTCAAATACTCACTTTATTCTTTCATTCATTCATTTACCTAGTCATCCGTCAGATGTTTATTCAGTCTCTTCCATGCACTGGGTACCAAGGAGGATAATGGAAGCTTAAGAATAAAGAAACACTGTCTCCTTTCTTAAATGGGATGGAATTTAGTATGCTCAAAAGGCAATTTTCCCCTTCAGATCCCCTTCAGATTCACTCCATTGCCTGTGAATGGTCCTGTGCAATAGAGAGACCTCCTTTAGCCCTCTGGCATGTGGCATCACCATACTGCAGGGGGTTGCCTATCTCTGATTTAGGACTGCAAGTGGAGGTTCAGAAGATGAGAAACTGTGAAGAACAGAGGACACTAGATATGTTCCCTATCTGTCTGACTGAAGCAAATTCTGGTTCAGGAACACCCTGGGAGGGTCTAAGACTTCAATATCCTATGTGATTTTGAAAACATCAAAGCTTCCTGGAATTGATCAACCCATCTTGGTCCCTTAAGATTTCCCTTCCACCTACTGGGAGGCACTAAGCTAAGGGTAGGGTAGGTACCTGGGGTAATATTTATTTCCAGCCCCACTCTAGAGCTAACCTCTGCTACTGGATGCCTGAAACCACAAGCCTGATTCTAGCCTTTGGCTTGACTCAAGAATCCTAATGAACCTCTCCAGCACATTTCTCTGTGTACTGGAGCACCAGTGATGAACGCTATTCTTGAAACATCTCTAGAATTGTCCATACTTCTTTTCTATATGACATCTCTTTTCATTTGGTTGTTTGCTTTTTAACTTTAGTTTGCTAAAATTAATAGTGAGGTAGGTTTACATTCTCACAAAATATCATACAGGCAATCAAGAGACAGTCTAGAAGCCTCTCTTAAGGCTCCTATTACACACAGTCCCCAAGTACTGGGACCCCTTCAGACCATCTCATTTTTAGGAGGTGTTCCCAGTCACTAACAAAGGCCTGTGTCAAAACGGCTCCCCATAGTGATAGCCAGCGTCCTGAGCAGGTATCTATGTCTCAGGCAGCTGGTCTCTGTAAGGGGTATCCAATTATGATGAGTCTCCAGGAAGATGTATATGGATGTAATAAGAAGGATGATGGAACGGGACCCAGGAGACACCCCACAACCACTATCACCAAAGCCTGGACATTTGTTCCTGCCCATTTCTTTGCCCATATTTCCTCCTCTGCAAAATAAATAGTTCAGACTAAAAGAGGCCTCAGGTCCTATCGAGCTTGGACAATTTATGACCTTCTGAGTACTGTAAGTGTTATCTGCTTTGGCAGTTTGCACTAAGAATTGGACTTTAGAGATTTGGCACATTCTGATGTTTGTTCAGTTGGTAAGTGTGCTCAGTTTTTGTGGCATGTGTCTACAAAGCACAAAAGTCTTAGGTTCTCTGGACTTCTGAAGTGCAAGAGGTAGATAGCAATCCCAGCCCAGTCCCAGGGAGAGACGCAGAAGCAACTCTGTGAAAGGGTACTTAGGTCTCTATGGGAACCAGTCTGTGCCCTTGACAGAGAAGACAGCTTGGGGAAGGGAAGCACATTCGAGAGCTCTGCAGCCTGGGCAGAATGCCCCATGGGCCCACAGTGCCACATACCTGTGAATGGAGAGAAGGGAACAGGCAGTCCTAGTGTGCATATTTGGAATCCAAAGTCCTGTTTGACCTTAGATATTTGGAAGTAGGTGGGACCTGGAAATGCTAACACCCAGAGGCCATGCAGTGTAGTGGAAAGAGAACTGGCTTTGGAATCAGAAGTTCTGGTTTGACTCAGCTCTGCCCTTACTAGCTACGTGACTTGGAGCAGGTCTCCTAACCCTGCTGAGTGTGGGTTTTCTTGTCTGTCCAGTGAGAAGCATTAGGTCTTTCCTGATGATCTCATAGGGTTGATCTTTCTGGTTACTTTTCCTGCACACAGTGTACAACCCCCCACCCCCGGGATGCGTTAGTAACAGTTTAACAACAATATTAAGGAAGGCTAATGATAAAAGTTAATTTTTGTGGAGAATATAACATTGACGATTATTGCTACCCACTGTTGCATTCTTAATATGTACTAGGCACTCTGATAAGGACGTCAGAAATATTAATTCATCACCTGAGGTCACACGGCTAGTAAATCATATGGCAGGACTAAACTCAGACAGCTCTGATTCCAGAGCTAAAGTCTTAACCCGGTGCATGGTTCATTCCTCCTGAGCCAGCAACCAGGTTTCTTCCAGTCCTGGCTTGTAGAGAGTGAGAAAGATGTGCTGGCTTGTCTACTCACCTGTTAACAAACAAACAAACAAACAAACAAATAAATAATTAAGCAAATCAGTCAAATCCTTTAAAAGAGTCAAACACAGCAACTTTGGAAAATCATATGTTAAAAGATATTTATGGATCAGATTATATAAATAAATGTATGAAAAAATGTGATTCTATTTTCACTAATGGTTAACCAACACTGCTTATTGCCAATGTACGAACTTTTCTTTGGCTTGTATCAAATAGGTATTTGTCCCACCCATCCACCCAGCTAAAAAACAAGCAAAAAAAGTACTGAACGCCTTCTCTGTACCAAACATCCATGAAGTGCTCAGATTTAATGGTGATTGAGGTGTTTCTGCCCTCAAGCATCAGTCTAACAGAAGATACTGACAGAAAATTAAGTAGAGTATGAAAGTGCTTTGATAGGGGCATGAACAGGGTACTAAGGACAGACAGAAAATAAGAAGTTAATTCAGCCTGAATATGTCGTAGAAACCTTCCCAGAAAAGGTGACAGCTAGGTTGAGTGGGAGTCAAACTGTTGGTAGGAAGGGACATGGAGAGGAGAGAAGGGGAAGGACATTTGGGAAGTGGGAGTGTCTTATGCAATGGGTAAGAGGCAAGAGAAGTGTGACCCACTCAGGGAGCCAAAAGAAGTTCACAGTGGCTGAAACATAGAGTCTAAGGACTGGAGAGGTGACAGCTGAAACAGAGGCCATATCATGCAGGGCCACATAGGGTTTTGAACTTTATTGTAATCACACTGAGAATTAATTGAAGGGTTCAAGCCAGGGCCTAAGGAGTGGGTTATAATCCCATTTGTATATTATGAAGATGATTCTGGCCATAGCGTGGAGAATGGATCTGTGAGGGGGAAAAGGGGTGGCTAACAGAACATAGGACTAGTTACAGAGTATTGGAATAATCCAGCCGACAGATGAAGATGACCACCCAGGTTCTGCCAGTGAGAATGGAGAGAAGTAGATACTACCTGAACACTTAGCAGAACGAGGCAGGTTTAGCAATTGAATGAAGGTAGGGTGAAGGAGGGCATGGTGTGAAAGATGCTGTGTCTGCTGGTCCCCTCAGTCCCCGAGCAAAAGGACTGATTGCTTTGTTCCAGGTTCCTTTCTGGTTCAGATGACATGGCTGTGTCCCCGAATTTTTGACCCATCAATCCATACTTTTTGACATCTCTCATCTCTTCTTTTGCCCCATATTTCCTTCCACCTCCCAGTACATTAACTAGGGCAATGTGAACTGTTGTATCAAAGCCAAAACTCAGTGGTTGACACAATAGAAGCATATTTCTTGCTTATGTAAGAGTCTTCTCTGGTCAATCAGAGGCTTTCTTCCACATTCGGGTTTAGATAGGAGGCTTCCTTCTGTTGCATGCTTTGCCATTCCCTAGGGCCTGAGTTCTCAGCATTTAGATGGTAGAGGGGCAAGAAGGTGGAGAAAGTATCTTTATTACTTAAAACCCCACCTACACCTCCATTAATGAGAACTTGGCACATGGCCATATTTAGATGCACAGTTACATCCCTACCTACCCAGATGAAGGAGAGAGCAGGGAGTTTTGCTAAACAGCGAACCACCTTTGTCACACCCAGCATGTCTAGGTTTTAACTCTTTTTTGTCTCTTGTCTTTATTTATCTCCTTCTACTATCTGACAGTTGATCACTGGAATGGTTGTAAACATTTTCATTCATCTGGTTTTGATATAGAAGGAGGATGACACTCCTCTAATGCATCAACAATGGAGAAAGAATAATTCACAAGCTACTTATCACAAGGTAAACCCATGACCATTTTTCTTCTACTGAGCAAAGAACACCTAAGAGACAGGAGACCTGGCTTCAAATTCTGGCTCCATCAATAACTTACGGCATGACTTAAGCAAGACACTTCACTTCTATGGACTTCTATTTTTCCATGAGTAAAATGGATGGAGTGTGCTACACTGATATTTCTCCAAGTGTGTTCCATAGAACATTAGGTTCACGAGGTGCTCTTTGAAAAACTCTTCTATGGTCAAATAGATTTGGAAAATACTGTGAACTTTAACCACTGCTTTGAGGACAGCTGAGGCTCATAACAATAAGAGAGGCTCTGAGAAGTCCTATACTAAGGCAATCTGCTAGACTTTAACCTGACATTTCCTAATCTTGAGAGGTGAAATTTATATATTCAAGTATTAATCTATATTATTAAACTGTTTTACCAGTCACGAATTGGTCAATGATACACAGAAGCTCAGATTCCAGTGAGAAAAATGAGTTATCTCAGTAACTAAGAATCAGAGTAAGGGAAAAAGAGGGAGAGCTGAGGACTGACATGGGGAAAAAGAAACCTTTCATGTGTTGAGAAGCTATAGGAGATCTTTCATGAACTGAGAAGCTATAAGAAAGCTCTGCACCAAACTAATGTGTCCCTCTTCTATGTGGGTGACCTGAAAACTGCCAGCAACTAACCCATGGAACTTTGAAAGTCTGGATGGAAGTGATGTTTATCACTGCCCATGAGACTCTGCTGAAACCTCTCACCTGTTCCAGATGGACCATCTCCTGTAGACAAGCTGCTGATGTAAAGGTCCTAGACACTCACAGGTCACTCAGAACAAAAAGAGATTTGGCCACCTTTTGAGGGGAGGATGATAACAAGAGGAAACTTGCCTTCAGATCAAGGTGGGGCAGGTACGGCCAGTTGGAAATTCCCTTCTGAACCAGGAAAATGGTGGTGATTTCATTTCTATTTATGTTATTTAACCATAGACATTGTAATAGATAATGTCTCCTCATACCACATTCTCATACTCACCTAGATCATTTGCAGCTATGGTGTCAGTACCAGAAGCTGGCAGCTTCTCCTTCAACCATCTCTCTTTTTTTAAGCCTGAGGATTTTTTTTTTCAGCAGAAGCATGTTCTACAGCAAGCAGACACAGCCCAGAAGTGTAGAGTTAATACCTTCAAGGGTAGTCCCCAGCCAGTGGGAGATGAAAACTGGTGGATACAAGCCTCAGTCTCCCTGTACTCATGTGGGGTAATTTTGAAGTATACTTTACACGCTTTTTTGGAGCATCTTCAGCAGAACTGAGCCCCAATCGCCTATATTAGTAGTTCAATTTTTATTGCACCTTTTATTGGCTTTTCTCCTTTTTGCATCTTACTTTCTCCATTTCCCCACTTGTGTTTCCTGAGACAAACACCCAAGTAAACTACCTGAATCCAAAACTGTGTATCAAGGTCTGCTTTAGGGGAAACCCTCACAAAAATAAAACTTTTTCATGTGGCATTCCTTAGGTAATTGTAAAGTTCCCTCTTGCCCTAAAATTCAATGCTCATTCATTTGGTCACTCGCAATGGCCAAATCTGAGCCAGTCCCCATTTCACCAGGAGTGAGAGAATGAAGACAAGTTTGGCCACATTTTGATTTTTTTTTTTTTAAATTATACTTTAAGTTCTGGGATACATGCGCAGAACATGCAGGTTTGTTACATAGCTATACATGTGCCATGTGGTTTGCTACAGCCATCAACCCGTCACCTGCATTATTTCTCCTAATGCTATCCTTCCTCTAGCCCCCCACCCCGACAGACCCTGGTGTGTGGTGTTCCCCTCCCTGTGTCCATGTGTTCTCATTGTTCAACTCCCACTTACGAGTGAGAACATGCAGTGTTTGGTTTCCTGTTCCTGTGTTAGTTTGCTGAGAATGATGGTTTCCAAATTCATCCATGTCCCTGCAAAGAACATCAACTCATCCTTTTTTTGGCTGTATAGTATTCCATGGTGTATATGGAATACATTACAGCCACATTTTCTTTATCCAGTCTATCATTGATGGGCATTTGGGTTGGTTCCAAGTCTTTGCTATTGTGAAGAGTGCTGCAATAAACATGTGTGTGCATGTGTCTTTATAGTAGAATGATTTATAATCCTTTGGGTATATACCCAGCAATAGGATTGCTGGGTCAATTGGTATTTCGGGTTCTAGATCCTTGAGGAATCGTCACACTGTCTTCCACAATGGTTGAACTAATTTACACTCCCACCAACAGTGTAAAAGCATTCCTATTTCTCCATATCCTCTTCAGCATCTATTGTTTCCTGACTTTTAAATGATCGCCATTCTAACTGGCATGAGATGTATCTCACTGGACCACATTCTGATTTTAGCTCTCCTTCTAATTACTTAAGGTTAAAAATAGTCTTTACTGCACCGAACCATGTTTCCAGAGAAGCCCAGAGCGTGTGAGAAGCCCGGGGAGTTGTGAGCTAGTTTCTAGGACATTTTAATAACTTAAAATAGAAGTGCACATATTTTATTAAACATCTTCCAATTATCTTTAATTTTTATATATAACAGCTTTGCTGAGCTTTAATGGCTTTATTTATACAGTTCACCTATTTAAAGTAGAGAAGTCAAATATTTTTAACATATAGAATGATGTACAACCATCATCATAATAAATTTTAGATCATTTTCATTACCTCCAGAAACCAATTAACCAAACAAACAAAAAACCCATACAATTCACAGTCTCTCTCCATTTTTCCACAAGTCTCCTAGCCATAGGCAACCATCAAATGACTTTTTGTCTCTATAGATTTACCTAATTTGGGTATTTTATATAAATAAAATCATACAACATGTGGTCTTTTGTGATTGGCTTGTTTTTCTTAACATAATGTTTTCAAGGTTCATTCATGTTTTAGCACATATAGTACTTTATTTCTCTTTATGGCCAAATAGTATTCCATTGTACAGATATACCACATTTTATTCATTCCTTCGTCAGTTTATGGACACTTTGGTTGTTTGCGCTTTTTGGCTATTATCAATAAAGCCGCTATGAACATTCATGTACAAGTGATTGAGTAAACATACGTTTGTATTTTTCTTGGATATACACCTAGGTGTCCAATTGCTAGGTACCATGGTAACTCTATTTTTGACCTTTTTAGAAGCTGCCAGACTGTTTTCCAAAACGGATGTAACATGTTCTATTCCCATTAGCAGAGTATTAGGGTTTTAATTTCACCCACGCTATTTAAAAACGCCTTTTTAAGGCTGGGCGCAGTGGCTCATGCCTGTAATCCCAGCACTTTGGGAAGCTGAGGCAGGCGGATCACTTGAGCTCAGGAGTTCGAGACCAGCCTGGCAAACATTGCAAAGCCCTGTTTCTACTAAAAATACAAAAAATTAGGTGTGGTGGTGGGTGCCTGTAACCCCTGCTATTCTGGAAGCTGAGGCAGGAGAAATGCTTGAACCTGGGAGGCAGAGGTTGCAGTGAGCTGAGATTGTACCATTGCACTCCAGTTTGGGTGACAGAGCAAGACTCTGTCTCAAAAAAAAAAAAGCTTTTTAATTATAGCCATCCTAGTGGGTATGAAGTGGTATCTCATTGTAGTTTTGATTTGCAATACCCTAATGACTAATAATGTCAAGTACTCTTTAATGTACTTACAGGCCATTTGTATATCTTCTTAGGAAAAATGTCTATTTCTATTTAATTTTTTAAAATTTTATTTATTTATTTATTTATTCTATTTCAGTACCTTTTGGGAAACAGGTAGGTTTTGGTTACATGGATAAGCTTTTTAGTGGTAATTTCCGAGATTTTGTTGCACTCATCACCTGAGCAGTGTACGCTGTACTCAATAGGTAGTCTTCTATCTCTCACCCCTTCCCACCCTTCCCCATGAGTCCCCAAAGTCCATTATATCATTCTTACGCCTTTGTGTCCTCATAATTTAGCTCCCACTTATAAGTGAGAACATACAATATTTGGTTTTCCATTCCTAAGTTACTTCACTTAGAATAAATGGGCTCCAACTCCAATACAAGTGCTGCAAATGGCATTATTTCATTCCTTTTTAAGTCTGAATAGTATTCCATGATATATATTTATCACATTTTTTTAAATCCACTTGTTGATTGATGGGCATTTGGGCTGGTTTCAAATTTTTGCAATTGTGAATTATGCTGCTATAAACATATATGTGCAGGTATCTTTTTTGTACAATGACTTATTTTACTTTGAGTAAATACCAAGTAGTGGGATTGCTGGATCTAATGGTAGTTCTACTTTTAGTTCTTTAAGGAATCTCCATACTGTTTTCCATAGTTGTTGTACTAGTTTACATTCCCACCAGCAATGTAAATGTGTTCTCTTTTCACCACATCCCTGCCAACATCTGTTATTTTTTGATATTTTGATTATGGCCATTCTTGCAGGACTAAGATGGTATCACATTGTGGTTTTGATTTGCATTTCCCTGATCATTAGTGATGTTGAGCATTTTTTCATATGTTTGTTGGCCATTTGTATATCTTCTTTTGAGAATTGTCTATTCATGTCCTCAGCCCACTTTTTGATGGGATTGTTTGTTTTTTTTCTTGCTAATTTGTTTGAGTTCCTTGTAGATTCTGGATATTAGTCCTTTGTTGGGTGCATAATTTGTGAATAATTTCTCCCACTCTGTGGGTTGTCTGTTTACTCGGCCGATTCTTTTGTTGTGCAGAAGCTCTTTAGTCTATTTAAGTCCCATCTATTTACCTTTGGTTTTGTGGCATTTGCTCTTAGGTTCTTGATTATGAAGGCTTTGCCTAAGCCAATGTCTAGAAGGAATTTTTTGATGTCGTATTCTAGAATTTTTATGGTTTCGGGTCTTAGATTTAAATATTTGATCCATCTAAGTTGATTTTTGTGTAAGGTGAGAGATGAGTATCCAGTTTCATTCTTCTACATGTGACTTGCCAATTATCTCAGCAACATTTGCTGACTAGAGTGTCCTTTCTCCACTTTATGTTTTTGTTTGCTTTGTCAAAGATCAGATGGCTTTAAGTACTTGGCTTTATTTCTGGGTTCTCTATTCTGTTTCATTGGCCTAGGTGCCTATTTTTATACTAGTACCATGCTATTTTGGTGACTGTGGCCTTATAGTGCAGTTTGGAGTTGTGTAATGTGATGCTTCCAGATTTGTTCTCTTTGCTTAGTCTTTCTTTGGCTATGCTGACTCTTTCTTTGTTTCATATGAATTTTAGGATTGTTTTTTCTAGTTCTGTGATGAGATGGTGGTATTTTTATGGGAAATGCATTGAAACTCCAGATTGCTTTTGCCAGTATCTCTAGATTGCTTTTGGCAGTATGATTGTTTTCACAATATTGATTCTACCTGTCCACAAACATGGGATGTGTTTCCATTTGTTTGTTTCATCTATGATTTTTTTCAGCAGTGTTCTGTGGTTTTCCTTGTAGAGATTTTTCACATCCTTAGTTAGGTATATTCCTTGGTTAGGTATATTTGCAGCTATTATAAAAGGGATTGAGTTATTGATTTGATTCTCAGCTTGGTCGCTGTTGTTGTATACCCAGCAAAGCCACTGATTTGATTACATTAATTTTGTATCCTGAAACTTTGCTGAATCCATTTCTCGGTTCTAGGAGCTTTCTGGAGGAGTCTTTAGGCTTTTCTAGGTACACTATCATATCATCAGCAAACAGCGACAATTTGACTTCCTCTTTACTGATTTGGATGTCCTTTATTTCTTTCTCTTGTCTAATTGCTCTGGCTGTGATTTCCAGTATTATGACGAATAGAAGTGGTGAGAGTGGGCATCCTTGTCTGGTTCCAGTTCTCAGGGGGAATGCTTTCAACTTTTCCCCCATTCAGGATTATGTTGGCTGTGTGTTTGTCATAGATGGCTTTTATTGCATTAAGGTATGTTCCTTCTATGCTGATTTTGCTGAGGATTTTAATTATAACGCAATGCTGATTTTGACAAATGCTTTTTCTGCATCTATTGACGTGATCATGTAATTTTTGTTTTTAATGCTATTTATGTGGTGTATCACATTTATTGACTTGCATATGTTAAAGCATCCCTGGTATGAAACCCACTTGATCATGGTAGATTATTTTTTTGATATGCTGTTGGATTTGGTTAGCTAATATTTTGTTAAGGATTATTGTATCACATTTGTCAGAGATATTGGTCTGTAGTTTTCTTTATTGCTATGTCCTTTCTTGGCTTTGGTATTAGGGTGATACTGGCTTCATAGAATGTTTTAGGCAGGATTCTCTTTTCTTCTCTCTTGTGAAATAGCATCAATAGGATAGGTATCAGTTCTTCTTTGAATGTCTGATAGAATTCAGCTGTGAAATCATCTGGTCCTGGCCATTTGTTGTTGTTGTTGGCAATTGTCTTATTATCATTTCAATCTCTCTGCTTGTTATTAGTCTGTTCAGCATTTCCATTTTTTTCCTGGTTTAATCTAGGAGGTTTGTATATTTCTAGGAATTTATCCATCTTCTCTAGGTTTTCTAGTTTATAGGTATAAAGGTGTTCATAGTAGCCTTGAATTTTTTTTTTTTTTTGTAATTCTGTGGTATCAGTTGTAATATCTCCTATTTCATTTCTAATTGAGCTTACTAATGTCTTCTCTCTTTTTTTTTGGTTAATCTCGCTAATGGTCTATTAATTTTATTTATCTTTTCAAAGAATCAGCTTTTTGTTCCATTTATCTTTTGTTTTCTTTTTTGTTTCAATTTCATTTAGTTCTGCTCTGATTTTTGTTATTTCTTTTCTTCTGCTGGGTTTGGGTATGGTTTGTTCTTGTTTCTCTAGTTCCATGAGGTGTGACCCTAGATTGTCTATATGTGCTCTTTCAGACTTTTTGATGATCATTAAGGACTAGGCTATTTAATTTCCATGTATTTGTGTAGTTTTGAGGGTTCCTTTAGAAATCAATGTACAGTTTTATTCTACTGTGGTCTGAGAGAGTACTTGATATAATTTCAATTTTTAAAAATTTATTGAAACTTGTTTTGTGGTCTATCATATGGTCTATCTTAGAGAATGTTCCATGTGCTGATAAAAAGAATGTATATTCTGCATTTGTTGGGTAGAATGTTCTGTAAATATCCATTAAGTTCATTTGTTCTAAGGTATAGTTTAAATCCATTGTTTCTTTGTTGACTTTTTCTCTTGATGACCTGTCTAGTGCTGTCAGTGGAGTACTGAAGTCCCCCATTATTCTTGTGTTGCTGTCTATCTCATTTTTTAGGTCTAGTAGTAATTTTATAAATTTGGGAGCTCCAGTATTAGGTGCATATATATTTAGGATTGTGATATTTTCCTGTTGGGATATTATATAATGTCCCTCTTCATCTTTTTCAACTGCTGTCACTTTAAAGTGTTTTTTTGTCTGATACAAGAATAGCTATTCCTGCTCCCTTTTCATGTCCATTTGCATGGAATGTCTTTTTCCATCCCTTTACTTTAAGTTTATGTGAGTCCTTATGTGTTAGGTGAATCTCTTGAAGAAAGCAGATACTTGGTTGGTGAATTCTTATCTATTCTGCCATTTTGTATCCTTTAAGTGGAGCATTTAGGCCACTTACATTCAGCATTAGTATTGAGATGTGAAGTACTATTTTATTAATCATGCTATTTGTTGCCTGAATGCTTTGGGTTTTTAAAATTTTATTGTGCTTTTGTTTTACAGATCCTGTTAGATTTACGCTTTAAGGAGGTTCTATTTTGATGTATTTTAAGGATTTGTTTCATGATTTAGAGCTCCTTTTAGCAATTCTTGTAGTGCTGGCTTGGTAGTGGCAAATTGTCTCAGCATTTGTTTGTCTGAAATCTTTCTTTCACTTACGAAGCTTAGTTTCACTGGATACAAAATTCTTGGCTGATAATTCTTTTGTTTAAGGAGGCTGAATATAGGGCCCCAATCCATTCTAGCTTGTAGGGTTTCTGCTGAGAAGTCTGCTATTAATGTAACAGGTTTTCCTTTATAGGTTACCTAGTGCTTTTGCCTCACAACTCTTTAAGATTCTTTCCTCATTTTGACTTTAGGTAACCTGATGACTACAGGTCTAGGTGATGATCTTTTTGTGATAAATTTCTCGGGTGTCATTTGAGCTTCTTGTATTTGGATGTCTAGATTTTTAGCAATGCTGTGGAAGTTTTCTTTGATTATTCCCTTAAATATGTTTTCCAAACTTTTAGATTTCTCTTCTTCCTCAGGAATACTAATTATTCTTAGGTTTGGTCATGTAACATAATCCCAAACTTCTTGGAGGCCTTGTTCATTTTTTATTCTTTTTTATTTGTCTTTGTTGGATTGGGTTAATTCAAAAACCTTGTCATTTAAGCTCTGAAGTTCTTTCTTCTGCTTGCTTGATTCAATTGCTGAGACTTTTCAGTGCATTTTGCATTTCTATAAGCATGTCCTTTATTTCCTGAAGCTGCTATTGTTTTTTATTTAAGCTATCTATTTCACTGAAGATTTTTTCCTTTGTATCTTGTATCATTTTTAAAAATTTCATTAAATTGGACTTCACCTATCTCTGGTACCTCCTTGATTAGCTTAATAATTGATCTTCTGAATTCTCTTATTGGCAATTCAGAGATTTCATCTTGGCTTAGATCCACTGCTGGTGAGCAAGGGTGTTCTTTTGGGGGTGTTAAAGAACCTTATTTTGTCATATTACCATAATTGTTTTTCTGGTTCCTTCTTATTAAAGTAGACTATGTCAAAGGGAAGACCTGGGGCTCAAGGGACACTGTTCAGATTCTTTTGTCCCATTGGATACTCCCTTGATGTAGTGCTCCCCCAATTTCCCTAGGGATGGGGTTTTCTGAGAGCCAAACTGTAATGATTTTTAATTCTCTTCTGGATCTAGCCACCCAGTAGAGCTACCTGGCTCCAGGCTGGTACTAGGGGGTGTCTACACAGAGTCCCGTGATGTGAACCATCTTCAGGTCTCTTAGTTGTGGATAGCAGCACTTGCTCTGGTGGAGGTGGCAGGGGAGTAAAATGAACTCTGTAAGGTCCTTAGTTGTAGTTTTGTTTATTGCACTAGTTTTGTGCTGTTTGGCCTCCTGCCAGGAGGTGGAGGATCAAGAGAGCATCAGCTGCGGTAGCATAGGGATGATCAGGCAGTGGGCAGTGCCCTAGAGTTCCCAAGGGAGCTCTTTGTTTTTGGCTACCAGGGCAGGTAGAGAAAGATCATCAGGTGGGGGCAGGGTTAGGTGTGTCTGAGCTCAGACTCTCCTTGGGTGGGGCTTGCTGTGGCTGCTGTGGGGGATTGGGGAGTGGGGGTATGGTTCTCAGGCCAATGAAGTTATATTCTCAGGGGGATTATGACTGCCTCTGCTATGTCATGCACGTCGCCAGTAAGGAAAAGCCGACAGTTATAGTCCTCATCCAGCTGCTGTGCAGCCCAAAATGCCAGTCTCTCTCCCACCATACCCCCTCCCCAACATCACTGGGTTTGTTTTCAAGCAGCAGGTGAGCAGGGCTGAGAACTTGCCCCTGGCTGCCAACCTTCTGGCTGTGAAAGCGAGCAGGGCTTTCAGGTTTCACATTTCTTGCCTGCTGTGGCTTCTGTGCTGTGTCTGCACTCCAGATTTATCCTCTCCCCCAAGTTATGTCCAGGAAATTTTGCATTCAGTTGAAATTGTTACAAAGTTCAGCTGGAAGTTTCCCTCTCTCTGTGGTCTTTTCCCAGTTCCTCTGGCAGCCCTTCCCAAGGACCTCTGTGAGACAAAGTCAGAAATGGCTTCCCTGGGGACTGTGAGAGCCCACAGTCCCCAGGGACTTCTACCCCTGTATTCTACTTCTATGCTATTCTGCTGCTTCTACCCCTGTATTTCACTTGGCTCTCTAAAATTGTCTCGGCTCCAGGTACGGTCAAATCCTTCTCCCATTATCTGGACCTTTGGGTTCCCCACCGAGGGTGTATGTTTGGGAGCAGATGATCCTCCTTTCACACTTTGGGCACTCACAGCTTTTGGGTTGTCTCCCAGGACTGTAGGAGCAACCTGCTCCCTTCAAGATTTTGTGGATTCTCTTGGCTTTCCTGGTATGTTCCTGCAGTAGTTCTTGGAGCAAAAGTTCATGATGTGATTCTCCACATAGCGCTCTGTCTCTCCAAGTGGGAGCTGCAGTTTGGTCCTGCCTCCTATTCACCATTATCCTAACCTCTGTGACATGCAGGTTACTTTTGCTGGGTACAGAATTCTTAGCTGACAGTTACTTTGTTTCAGGAGGCTAAAGATGGAATCCCAATCCCTTCTGGCTTGCAGGGTTTCTGCTGAGAAATCTGCTGTTAATATGATAGGTTTTCCTTTGTAGGTAATCTGATGCTTATTTCCACAGATCTTAACATTCTTTCCCTTGTCTTGACTTTAAATAACCTGATGACTATGTGCCTAGGTGATGATCTTTTTGTGATGGATTTCCCAGTTGTTCTTTGAGCTTCTTGTGTGTGGATGTCCAGATCTCTAGTAAAGTCAGGGAAATTTTCCTCAATCATTCCCTCAAATAAGTTTTCCAAACGTTTAGATTTCTCTTCTTCCTCAGAAACACCAATTATTCTTAGGTTTGGCCATTTAACATAATCCCAATTTTTTGGAGGCTTTGTTTATTTTTTAAAAAATTCTTGACTGGGTTAATTTGAAAGCCTTGTCTTTGAGCTCTGAAATTCTTTCTTCTACTTGGTGTAGTCTTTGTTGAAAGCTTTGGGTGCATTTTGTATTTCTCTAAGTGTGATTTTTTATTTCCAGAAGTTGTGATTGTATTTTCTTTATGGTATCTATTTCTCTGGAGAATTTTCCATCCACATCCTGTATTTTTTAAAAGTTTCTTTACATTGCTTTTCACCTTTCTCTGGTGCTTCCTTGAGTAGCTTAATAATCAACCTTCTGCATTCTTTATCTGGCAATTCAGAGATTTCTTCTTGGTTTGGATCCATTGCTGGGGAGCTAGTGTGATCTTTTGCGGGTATTACAGACCCCTGGTTTGTCATATTACCAGAATTACTTTTCTGTTTCCTTCTCATTTGGGTAGACTATTTCAGTGGAAAGGTCTACAGCTAAAAGCCTGCTGCTCAGATTCTTTTGTTTCACAGGGTGATCCCTTGATGTGGTGCTCTCCTTCTCCTAGGGATGGGGCTTTCTGAGAACTGGACTGCAGTAATTGTTATTGCTCTTCAGGGTCTAGCTACCCAGCAGGGCTATCAGGTTCCAGGCTGGTACTAGGGAGTGTCTACAAAGAGTCCTGTGATTGATTTGTCTTCAGGTCTCCTAGCCATGGATACCTGCACCTCTACCTCCCCTGCAGAGGTAGCAGGGGAGTGAAGTAGACTCTGTGAGAGTCCTTGGTTGTATATATATTTAGTGTGCTGGCTTTCTCAAATGCTGGTTATGCTAGCAGTGAAGTTGTCATGTGGACACACTCAGGACCTCTGGTTAGCCAAGATGTTTGAGACAGTGAAATTAGCTATTGTTTTCTCCTTCCTGGGATCAGGGTTATTCTGCCAAGAGGTGCTTAATGGCCTGAGTTGGCTAGACTCTAGCCAGGAGGTGGCACTTTCAATAGAGCACCAACTAAGGTAGTAGGGAGATCTAAGCTTGCCCTAGTTGGCCAGGGTAAGTAAGTCTTTTGGTTTCTCAGGCAATGGGCTGGGCCATAAAGCTCTCAAGAGTTTCTATCTTTTGTATTCAGCTACCAGAGCAGGTAGAGAATTACCACGAGGTGGGGACAAGGCCATGAGCACAGACTAGGCAGCTCTGTGCTCAGACTCTCCTTGGGCGGGGTTTGCCATGGCCACCGTTGGAGATGGGGAGTGGTTCTAAAACCAATGGGGTTATATTCCAGAGGGGATTTTGGCTGCTTCTGCTGTGTCATGTAGTTTGCCAGGGAAGTAGAGGATAGCCAGTAGTGAGAGGCCTCACCCAGCTCCCATGCAGTTGGTGAGGCCTGTCTCACTCCTGCAGTGCCCCACTCAGGCCTTGCTCCAGGCTGTCAGCTTCCCCATTGAGAAAGCAAGTGCAGCTTTTGGACCTCCTCACTCCCCATCTGCCCACTCTGTTGGCAGTAGCTCCTGCACCCATATCTGCAGAATTTCCTGTTTGTCCTCTGGATTCTGGTCAAGAAAATGTGTGCCCAGTCAAGAGTATTACTAATTTCAGCTGGAAGCTTCTTTTTCCTTGTGACCCATCCCTAATTCCACTGACTGCCTTCCTTGTGGGTCCCTGTGAGATATAGTCAGGAATGGCTTCCCTGAACTCGAGCTGGAGACTGGAAGTGCCTTCTAGGCACTGCTTCTACTTTTATTTTTATTTTATTTTATTATTATTATTGAGACAGAGTCTCATTCTGTCACCCAGGCTGGAGTGCAGTGGTGCAATCTTGGCTCACTGCAATCTCCATCTCCTGGGTTCAAGTGATTCCCTTGCCTCAGCCTCCTGAGTAGCTGGGAAGCTGGGATTACCGGCATCCACCACCACATCCAGCTAATTTTTATATTTTTACTAGAGTCAGGGTTTCACTGTGTTGGCCAGGCTGGTCTTGAACTCCTGACCTCAGGTGATCCACCCGCCTCAACCTCTACTTTTATATTTCATGAGGTTCCCTAAATCTGTGTCAGCTCTAGGTAAGGCTAAATTCTTCTCCTGTGATCTAGATTTTTAGATTCCCCAGTGGGGACGAGGAAGGTTTTCCACCTCTCACACTTTGGGAACTCACAGTTTTTTTGCCCGTCTCATACAATTTGCAGTGGTCTGCTACTTCTTTCAACTGATCTGTGAATTCTTGCACTTTTCCTGGTACATTCCTGCTGTCATTCTTGGAGCAAAAGTAAGTTCATGATGTGAGTCTCTACACACTGTTCTGTCCATCCAAGTGGGAGCTGCACATTATCCCTGTCTCCTATCTGCCATCTTGTCTCCTCACCCTTTGTCTATGTTTAATTTTTTTATTATTGAGTTAAGAGCTCTTTATCCCTTATTAGATATATGATTTGTGAATTTTCTACTATTTAGAGGATTATTTTTTAACTTTCTGATATGGTTTGGCTTTGTCCCCACCCCAATCTCATCTTGAATTATAGCTCTTATAATTTCCTTGTGTTGTGGGAGGGGACCCAGTGGGAGATAATTGAATCATGGGAGCAGTTTCCCCCATATGGTTCTTGTAGTAGTGAATAAATCTTATGAGATCTGATGGTTTTATTAGGAAAAACTCCTTTCAACTTGACTCTCACTCTTCTCTTGTCTGCCGCCATGTGAGATGTGCCTTTCACCTTCCACCATGATTGTGAGGCCTCACCAGCCATGTGGAACTATAAGTCCATTAAACCTCTTTCTTTTGTAAATTGCCCAGTCTCAGGTATGTCTATCAGCAGCATAAAAATGGACTAATACACTTTCTTAATGGTGTCTTTAGTGGCTTAAAAACGTTTCTTTTTTAAGTTCTGGGGTACATGTGCAGGATATGCAAGCTCACCACATAGGTAAATGTGTGCCACTATGGTTTGCTGCCCATCACCTAAGTCTTAACCCATCACCTAAGTATTAAGGCCAGCAATGCTTTAGCTAGTTTTCCTGATGCTGTCCCTTCCCCTGCCACCTCCCCCAACAGGCCCCAGTGTGTGTTGTTACTCTCCCTGTGTCCATGTGGTCTCATTGTTCAGCTCCCACTTATGAGTGAGAACATGTGGTGTTTGGTTTTCTGTTCCTGCATTAGTTTGCTTAGTATTCCATGGTGTATATGTACCACATTTTCTTTATCCAGTCTATTACTGATGAGCATTTAGGTTGATTCCATGTCTTTGTTATTGTGAATAGTGCAATGAATATACACATGCATATATTTTTATAATAGAATAATTTATATTTATTTGGGTACATACCCAGTAATGGGATTGCTGGGTCAAATGATATTTCTGGTTCTAGGTCTTTGAGGTCTTTGCTACACTGTCTTCCACAATGATTGAACTAATTTACATTTCCACCAACAGTGTCAAAGTATTCCTATCCCTTCACAGCTTCGCAAGCTTCTGTTTCTTCTTGAGTTTTCAATAATTGCCTTTCTGACTGTCATGAGATGGTATCTTACTGCGGTTTTGATTTACATTTCTCTAACAATCAGTGATGTTGAGCTTTTTTCATATGTTTTTTGGCCGCATAAATGTCTTCTTTTGAGAAGTGTCTGTTCATGTCCTTTGCCCAGTTTTTAATGGGGTTGTTAATTATTACTTAATAAATGATTGTATGTCTTTTAAAGGAGCTGAGAGAGGAAAAGAAAGCAAGCATACATTTTGTGGGGGGCTGTTATATTAGCCAGTTAATTTGCCATTTCTTGTTCTTTTCATCTTTTTCTATAGTTTTCAGTAAGCATATGGTGTCCTTTCCTTACTACAATACAGCTTTGTCCACCTACCTCCTTTTTGCTGTTATGATCAAGTATATTATATTCTACATGTTATAGGTCCACAATATAATTACACACATATTGCTTTATACCACTTTTTTTTAAGAGAAAGGAGAAGAAATATGCATTTATGCCATCTTTTATAATTACATAATAACCTCTATTAGTGCTTGGTTTCTTTATGTAGATTTAAATTACTGTCTGTGGTCACTTGCTTTCAGCCTGAAGAACTTCCTTTGCTATTTCTCGTAAGGCCATTTCTGTATTGTAGCAACTTTAGATAGTGATTTTCCTCCTTTTCCTGCGCTTGTTCATGTTACTTGCTTACTTGTTTAGTAACTTGGGTAGAGTATTTTATTAAGTCCATTTCCCATGCAGTGTGAAGCCTCTGATGTCATTCTTAGGAGGGTTCAGTCTTGGGCATGGGCATAGTCATCCTGGGATGACTGGTTTTGGCAGGCTCTCTTTGTCTCTATTTCTTATCTGTCTCCTAAACTGTATGTCTCTGTAGCATTACATCCAGCTGTTAAGCTTCATTCATTGCTGGCTGATGACTCAATTTTTTAAAAATAATGTGCTGGTGCATAAATTGCTTCACACGCTGATCCAATTAAATTTGGGCGTCTTGACAGGGCCAGGCTTTGAGGATTTCTCTGACCACAGGAGGACTCATCTTAGAGTTATCTCTTCACCTGGTTCTGTGTGGTAATCCAGCTGGCTTATAGTTTTGCTTGTTGCTCTCCTGGAGCTACCAGCCTCTTCTTAATTGCTTATTACCAAAATCTCCATGGTCCATGACAGTTCCTTTAGGATTGAACTTACCCACACTTTGTTCCAAATAAATTCAATTTCTTTGGGGGAAGCATCTGCATCTTATGTTATTTTGACTTGCCTCTTCATCTGGCAAAATCTCTGAACCACTGCTCTGGAGATGACAGCAGGCAAAATCACCCACCTCTCTTGGAATACCATATTTTGTGAGCTGAGCACTGAGCAGGGGCAGTAGCCTCTGGTTTTCTCAGCTTGCCTCTTCCAGTATGGAATATTCTCCTTATGAAAAGATTGGGGTTAAGATAATTTGGCCCTAGTTTTATTACCCTTCTGTACCTGGAGTAGAACCAGTGAAGTTATAACTGGAGCTGGGTAGGGGAATGAAGTCTCTGACGTCTTGGCCACACTTGCCTGGAAACTAGCCTTTGTAACATGCAGCTAGGAGAGGATAAAAAATGTTGGCAATCTCTTTATCCCGGGAGGATACCTTACCACTTGATTGGTAGCTTAGAAGAAAGTGAGCCGCTCTGGAGTGGAGCTTCTATCAAGCTGAGCTTTAGGGGAAGGGTAAAGGAGGGAGTGGATAGTGGCATAAGTGACACAGGATCTCACTGTTATTACCAAGATTTAGTAGATTTTATTACTTTCTTCTTTTTTAAATTTCAAAGTATTTAATTGAGAACTAAAGATTATATGTATTCAAGGTGTGCAATGTGATTATTTGATATACATGTACATTGTGTAATAATTGTCACAATCAAATTAATCAACTCATCCATCACCACTTAAGCTGTACACTAGATCCCCAGACCTCATTCATCTTTTAACTGAGAGTTTGTACTCTTTCATCAAATTTCTCCATTTCCTCACCCCCAGCCTCTGGCAACACCATTCTACTGTCTGTTTCTCTGAGTTTAATTTTTTAGATTTCACATATAAATGAGATTATACAATATTTGTATTTCTATGTTTAGCTTATTTTACTTAGCATAGTATCCTCCAGGTTCACCCATGTTGTCTCACAGATGGCAGGACTTCCTTATTTTCTATGGTTGCATAATGTTTCATTGCATGTATACATACACATACACCACATTTTTAAAAATTCATTTATCTGTCAATGGACAATTGGCTTATTAGGCCAAGGGCATGTGCAGAAAACATAACCCCCTTGTACACTGTTGTGTAATCTTCCGCAGGCCTAAATTTTTGTGGCTGTGGGATGGACAAGAACCCCATTGTGATGGTTAATACTGAGTGTCAATTTGAATGGATTAAAGGATGCAAAGTATTGATCCTGGGTGTGTCTGTGAGGGTATTGCCAAAGGAGATTAACATTTGAGTCAGTGGACTGGGAAAGACAGACCCACACTCACTCTGGGTGGGCACCATCTAATCAGCTGCCAGCACAGCTAGAATATAAAGCAAGCAGAAAAACATGAAGAGACTAGACTGACCTAGCTTCCCAGCCTACATCTTTTTCCCATGCTGGATGCTTCCTGCCCTGGAACATTGGACTCTAAGTCCTTCAGTTTTGGGACTCAGACTGGCTCTTCTTGCTCCTCAGCTTACAGATGGCCTATTGTGGGACCTTGTGATCTTGTGAGTTAAAACTTATTAAACTCCCCTTGAGATATATATATGT
>NW_012103465.1:552205-597897 GCF_000951045.1 Mandrillus leucophaeus
TCTCTCTCTCTCTAATAGGAGATATACACACACACACATATATACCTATCTTTAGCTGAACTAAGGAAAAGTCCTGCAACAATGTTTTGCAAATATTTTCTCCCATTTTGGAGACTGTCGTGTCATTTTGTTGCTTGTTTCCTTTGTTGTGCAGAACTTTTTAGTTTGATGTGGTCCCACTTGTTTATTTTTGCTTTGTTGTCTGTGCTTTTGGTGTGCTATCCAAAAAACTATTGCCATGGCAATGTCAAGGTGCTTCTCCCTGTTTTTTGTTTTGTTTTTTTCTAGGAGTTTTATGGCTTAAGATACTACATTTAAGTATTTGATCTATTTTAATTTATATATATAGTATAAGATAAGGATTTGATTTTGTGTATGTGTGTGTGTGTGTGTGTGTGTGTCTGGATATCCAGTCTACCCAAAACCATTTATTGAAGAAACTTTCCTTACATTGTGTATTTTTGGTGCACTAGAGAAATATTAGTTGACCATATAGATTTTCTTGAATAAATATGTCTTGATTTCCTGTATGCCCTTAGGAAATTTACAGAGACTTTAAATAGGCGCTAGTTTTTAAAAATAATTTTCACCAGTTAAAGCTATTTTGTATGGGAGCAGCTTTGAGCTCCTCACACTGTCATTCTAGAAGTCGTAGCTCTCCAATTATCTTTAGAAGAAATTTAACTGATTAGGGTAAAATAAACAAATTAATGTAAATGCAAAGAGAGCAAACCTGAAGTCTAACTAATTTGGTTATTAGTAGTAATTATTATTTACAGATAGATTTTTTTGTAGTTCATTAACTGCGAACTTGCTTCATTTGTGTGCTGTAACTCACTAATCAGAAAGCTACATTGAGTGATGGAACTCTAATGTGGTTTGACTTTTTAAATAAATTTCACGATTTGAATATCAAATTTCAGTGGAGCATTAAATAAGCACTTTACGGCACTGAAGAATTGGTGATTATATGCATTTTTCTATAAAGCAAATACTTCAGTTTAAGTGTCAGTGTGCTTATATACCCAGGTTTTAATATGCCTGCACTGTACCATATCTTATGTTTGCAGAACTATCATAGTAGGAAATTATGTTATTTTCTAGAACACACAGCCTCTGGTTTAATTAACTAAGAAATATTTATAGAGTGCCCTCTGCCTAGAAATTCAGCAAATGTAGTACAAGATACCTATCTTCAAGAAGCTAATTATTGAATTGTTAATATATTCTCTAAACACATCAAAAATAATTTCCATGATATAATAGTTTAAAAATAGATGACTGGTGCAGATGGATTAAGAAGAAAGTGAGGCCCTTAAAAGTTGAAGTATTTTCTGTTAAATCATTGGCTTCAGATTATAGCAATCTTTTCCCCCTTTTTCTTGGAAGTCTTCAGTTTTGGTGGGGCACAGTGGGGAAGGTTTTTTCTGCTCCATGAAGTGTTTTCTGGGGAGTGGTAGGTAGTGGATGGTCATTAACTGAAGACTGGAGAATTTGCTTCCAACACAGCTCCCTCCTGTAACTATTTAGAATTACTAAGGAATTTCTTGGATTCTGCTTGAATCTTGATTTGTTAAGATGCTCCTGTGCCCCACAAAGGGAGAGTCTGAGATTTTTGCACCATCTCATCTTTATATAATCTGAATCCAAATACTTCCAGAAGAGAAAAAGTAGTTTTCTTTTTCTGTCTCCTTGGGAATAATCCACCTCGGAGATTAAGAGAAGGCTGAGTAGTTCCTGGCTTCAAGCAAATTAAAACAGGGCTGAGGGGGCAGCCAAAATGATGGCACTGAGTGGAAATTTGCATAGGAATTCCAGTAATTTCCTCCAAAGAACTATGTGGCTTTATTAATAGTCACTTATTGGGTAGCCAAAGCTACTTGAGACTGTAGTCCATAATGAGACATAGTCCATAAAGGAGTATGCTGATGATTTGCCCCAGAAAAAGTGTTTTGCCACCAAGGGTTTGCATTGATAGGAGAGAAGGCAAGGGGTGTCAGGAAGATAATTTAGGTGAAAGCCACCACTTCTGAGAGCAACCACTATGAAGGAGAGTTCTTCCTATAGAAAGCTCCAGGGTGTAGCCTCCAATGGGAACCAACTTTAGCTCCTGACCATCAGTAGTAAGGGAAGAAGTCTCAGCAGGGCTAAAGATGTTACTATCTTGGCTGGAAATGTCAGCAGACACTGCTGTGAGCCCCTGAAGGGAAAGTATCAGAGAAGCTAAATTTGGATTCAAAAACAGGGAGCATTCTTTGAAGGTCAATGGCCCAACCTTCCCTCCGAGTGAGCACTGACCTTAACATTTATTGGAAGAGTAGATTGACATTTAATAGACTTCAGTCAAAAAGCATATAGCATAGTGGAGAGAGCATGAGCCTTGGAGGCTGTGTGACAACGGTTTTCATCCATGCTCTGCCACTTACTAGTTTGTGCTCATTGGTGATTTGTCTCAGTTCTTGTCATCCACGAAAAAAAAAAAAATAGGGTGTTATAGAGAGGGCTGAATGAGATAATACATGCAATAGAAACTGGCACATTACAGGTACTCAAAATGTAATAGCCAATATTGTTCTTTCCCGTGTGAATTAGAAACTGATGAAACTTTAAGGCCTCTAACCAATTATTGAGCCCTTGAATTATGTCCTGCCTCTTGTATTCTTATAGAAATCATCTAGGGGAATGTAGTATGGGAAAATTATTAAGTAAGTACTAGAGGCAGGCCCTGTGCCTGTGAAAGCCAGCACACTATTACATGGAGAAGGACTTGCAATCAGTCCTAGCAATTTCATGAGCTCTAGAGACCAGCATTCCCATTCTATGTATTTCCAGTGATAACTGCAGGACACATCATTATTACACTGGTGAAAGAATTGTAGTCACAAAAGATTTGGTTGCTGGAAAAGATTTTCAGCATAAGTTTCCTTTACCTCATGTATAAAAGATGTAAGCCAAATTTCTCTTAAAAATTCGCTGCTTGGTTTATTTCACCTTGCCCAGCTCTATGTGTAATAGGTAGATACTTTGGGGATCACTTTGCAATTCAAAATCTGAGCCTTTCAAAGATGCTTCTTGATTTGATGTTCCAGGTGGCTGAAGAGGAAATGAACTTTAAGTGATTGTTTGTGGCTTTGAAAGGTCATGATCTACTTCTTGCAGTAGGTTTAATGTGCACCTGAACTTTAGCCCTCACATTTTCTGATTATGGAACAAAATCATATGACAGTGGCAAGTAGCTCATTCTCATGCATATCCAATGTTCAATCAAGGCAGGGCTCAAAGCTGATGGGCATTTCTGTGATTGGCATTTCAGAAGTGCATTTATTTCAGTCCTACATTGCATTTCTGCATTTCTTACTTAACTCCAGCATCAAAGGAATTTGAACAATTTGGCTGGTGGGCACAAGGGAAGGTTATGCCTCACTGTATGTATAAGCATTTACGCACTTAATGCTCTCAAAAGTGTGTCATTCTTTCACAACTCAAATTTTGCATGATTTATTGATAAAAGATAAAGAAATTGACATATTTCAAGAAAATATTGCAAGAATTATGGATCTGAGCATTTGAAGCATCATTACACATTAAAAATTCATAAAGTTTTCAGAGATACTGCTATTGTGGTGTAGCATCACATCATTGTTCTAATAAGGAACACTTTTGAACATTATGAAATATTATTGGTATCTAGAGTTTGGTGCAGATAATACAATTAAAATGCTTTTATATTATCATTTATACACTCAATCTCAATGATGAAAATTCATTTTATTATATATCCTGTTTTTTTAAATTTCAGTAAGTTTTGGGGGAATAGGTGGTGTTTGGTTCCTTGAGTAACTTCTTTAATGGTGATTTCTGAAATTTTGGTGCACCCATCACTCAAGCAGTGTACATTATACCCAGTGTGTGGTCTTTTATCCTTCACCTCCCTCCCACCCTTCCCCCCAAGTCCCCAAAGTCCATTGTATCATTCTTACGCCTTTGAGTCCTCATAGCTTAGCTCCCACTTATGACTAGGAATGTATGATGTTTGGTTTTCTATTCCTGAGTTACTTCACTTAGAATAATGGTCTCCAATTCCATAATGAAGTAAATTCAGATGTTTAACAACGAATATTTATTAAGAGTCTGTTTTGTGTCAAGCCCTGAACTAGCACTGCATTTTAATAAGGTCTCATTCTAGTTGTATGTACAGACAACAAATTTTATACACAGACATGCAATAATTAAAGATTGTTATACATGTTGTAAGGGAAAGACTGTGCAGGGATGATAAAGTTTATGAGGTGATCTACTTTAGATAGAACACTGAAGGAAGAACTCCCTAGGACTTAAGTGAAGTTACATATAAGGTGAGATCTGAAGAATGAGAAACCAGCCAATTTTTTCACTTTGTTTTGTTGTGTTTTAATTTTTGTAGATATATAGTCAGTGTATATAATTGTGGGGTACCTGAGATATTTTGACAGAGGCAATGCAATACATAATAATCACATCAGGGTAAATAAGGTGTCCATCACCTCAAGCATTTATCCTTTGTGCTACAAACAATAAGATTATACTCTTTCAGTTATTTCAAAATGTACAATTGAATTATTATTGACTATAGTCATCTCGTTGTGCTATCAAATACTAGTTCTTATTCATTCTAATTTTTGTACCCATTAACCATCTCCACTTCTGCTAACCCCTTCACCCCTACTACCCTTCCCAGTCTCTGATAATCATCTTTCTACTCTATCTTCATAAGTAATTGTATTAATTTTTAGCTCCCACAAATAAGTGAGAGCATGCAAAGTTTGTCTTTCTGTGCCTGACTTATTTCACTTAACATAATGACCTCCAGTTCCATTCATGTTGTTGTAAATGATTGCATCTCTTGAGTATATGTAACACATTTTCTTTATCCATTCCTCTGTGGAGGGACACTTAAGTTGCTTCCAAATCTTGGTTATTGTGAAAAATGCTGCAATAAACATGATAGTGCAGATATTTCTTCGATATACTGATTTCCTTTCTTTTGGGTATATACCTAGCAATGGGATTGCTGGATCATATGGTAGCTCTAGTTTTTGTTTTCTGAGGAACTTCCATACTGTTCCCTATAGTGGTTGTATTAATTTACATTCCCACCAACAGTGTATGAGAATTCCCTTTTCTCTATACCCTCACCAGCATTTATTATTGCCTGACTTTTGGATAAAAGTCACTTTAACTGCAGAGACATCTCATTGTAGTTTCGATTTGTTGTCGGTTGTCTCTTCACTTTGTTGATTGTTTCCTTTGCTGTGCAGAAGCTTTTCAACTTGATGTGATCCTATTTGTCCATTTTCTTGCTTTGGTTGACTGTGTTTCTGGGATATTACTCAAGAAGTCTTTGCCCATTTCAATGTCCTGGAGAGTTTCCCAAATGTTTTCTTTTAGTAAGTTCATAGTTTGAGGTCTTAGGGTTAAGTCTTTAATGCATTTTGATTTGAGTTTTGTATATGGCAAGAGATAGGGGTCTAATTTCATTCTGCTGCATATGGATATCCAGTTTCCCAGCACCATTTATTGAATAGACTGTCTTTTCCCCAATGTATGTTTTTGCACCTTCGTCAAAAATAGGTTCACTGTAGATTCATGGATTTGTTTCCGGATTCTCTATTCTGTTGCATTGGTACATACGTCTGTTTTAATGCCAGTATGATGTTGTTTTTGTTCCTATAGCTCTGTAGCATAATTTGAAGTTAGATAATATGATTCCTCCATTTTATTGTTTTTGCTCAAGATAGCTGTTGTTATTCTGGATCTTTTGTGGTTCTACATAAATTTTAGAATTTTTTTTTTTCTGTGAAGAATGTCATTGGTATTTTGATAGGGATTACATTGAATCTGTAGCTTGCTTTGGGTAGTATGATATTTTAACAATCCATGTTAGATATCCTGTGTTCCAATCCATGAACATGGAATATTATTTTCCAATTTTGGGTGTCCTCTTTCTTTCATTGGTGTTTTATAGTTTTAATTGTAGAGCTCTTTCACTTCTTTGGTTAATTTCTAGGTATTTAATTTTATTTGTAGCTACTGTAAATAGAGTTATTTTATTGATTTCTTTTTCAGATTGTTCACTGTTGGCATATGTAAATACTATCTTTTTGGTATGTTGATTTTGTATCCTGCAACTTTACTGAATTCATTTATCAGTTATATTAGTTTTCTTGTGTAGTCTTTAGGTTTTTCCAGATACAAGATCATATTACCTACAAAGATAATTTGACTTCTTCCTTTCCAATTTACATGCCCTTTATTTCTTTCTCTTGTCTGTTTGCTCTAGCTAGGACTTCCAGTACTATGTTGAATAACAGTAGTAACAGTGGGCATTCTTGTCATGTTCCAGATTTTAGAAGAAAGGCTTTCTGTTTTTCCCCATTCAGTATGACACTAGCTGTGGGTTTATCATACATGGCTTTTATTATGTTGAAGTACGTTCCTTCTATACCCAGTTTTTATGTTTTTGTTTTTTATCATAAGGGATGTTAAATTTTATCAAATACCTTTTCAGCATCGGCTGAAATGATCCTATGGTTTGTGTTCTCCATTCTATTGATATCAAATATATTACATTGATTGATTTGTGTAGGTTAAACCATCCTTGGATCCCTGGGATAAATCCTGCTTGGTCATGATGAATGATCTTTTTAATGGGTTGTTGAATTCAGTTTGCTAGTATTGTGTTGAGGATTTTTCCGTCAATATTCATCAGGGATATTGGCTTGTAGTTTTCTCTTTTTTTTAATGTGTCTTTGTCTGGTTTTGGTATCTTCGTAATACTGGCCTCATAGAATGACTTTGAAATTATTCCTTCCTCTTCTATTTTTTGGGATAGTTTAAATAGGATTGGTATTAGTTCTTCTTTAAATATTCAGCAGAATTCAGCAGTGAAGCCATTGGGTCCTGGCCTGTTTTTATTGGCAGACTTTTTATTATGGCTTTGAACTCATTATATGTTATTGGTTTGCTCAGGTTTTGGATTTCTTCATGGTTCAATCTTCGTTGGTTGTATGTGTTTAGGAATTTATCCATTTCTTCTAGATTTTCTAATTTATTGACTTACAGTTCCTTGTAGAAGCCACTAACGATTCTTTGAATTTCTGTGGTATTGGTTGTAAAGCCTCCTTTTTCATCTCTGATTTTATATATTTGAGTCTTCTCTCTTTTTTTCTTAGTCTAGCTAATGTTTGTCAATTTTACTTATCAAAAAATGAAGTTTTTATTTCATTGATATTTTGGAGAAGCCAGTCATTTGAAAAGTAGCAAGAAAAGTGTTTCAGGCAGAGGAAAAACAACATAGAACCATGGCAAGGGAAGAGTTTGGTATACTGAGGAATTACATAATGTAACTAGAGAAGCTTGAGCAAGGATTTTATGATGGCTCCTATATAAGATGTGAGAAAAGGTTCAAGAAGTAATTGTTGAAGCATGCAGAGGCAATAAGTGACAAACCTGGGCATAAAATTCTTGTTTTCTAATTGAAATATTAAGCCTGTTCTGCCATTATTAAAGACAGAGAGATGTGAAAAGAGATGAACAAAGTATGTAAAAGTCATTTTTCCTGGCCTCTTGATACTTGTGGTAATGCTACACATGTGTTTATTACACTCCTTTCTATCAGTTCATTTATCCAAAATAAGTATTGGCAAAGAAAGTTCTAGTACAATAAAAATGAAAACACAAATGATGGCAAAGAAAAATAGAGATGATTAAAAAAATAGCAATCACTACAAGGAAGGCAAAGGCAGAACATAACATTATAGTAACACTACTGGTTTACTAACTTCTTCAACTTCATTGCATGCTAGAAACTGTTGGGAATTTATTTAGTCACTAAATTTACATAGTTTGTAAAACACAAGCAAATTGACATATACCCAGGAATTCTGGCTTCTATATTTCTTGGTATTTGGCTTGACTTTAAAATAAAATTATTTTAATTGTAAGATGTAGCAAATGCTTCTGAAATTGGAATATTGAACTAACTAGAAAATAATACTAATATAGGAGGGAAGTAGAGGAGTGATATCCCCTGATATGCTGCAAAATCACAATTACTAAGTATCTTACCTGTGGCCCACTGGAATGGGATACTGACATTTAAAAACTCACTGACACTTGAGAGATATGATGCCAGTGGTAATTGTAAGAGTTGTGGAGTTGGGCAGCTCAACTTAACTAACCACTAATTCAGGACATAATGTAACCAAAACCAAAAGACCTCTCTGACAGCACTTAAAGACACCCTTTATTATTGTAGGCAGAAGGCCTTTTGGCTTAAAAATCAGTCCCAGGACCTAACTGAGAGAGAGTCAAATTGTAGAGAAGGCTCAATTTGAAGTTCTACTAAATCTCAAATTCTAAAGTCTGAGCCTTGATAAGGAAAGAATGGGATCCTGGGACACAGGATAAGAACATCTAGGTGAAGGAATTTGAGAACCTTGAATCCTCAGAATCCTTGAACCCTCTGGGCCTGTAGAATTCGTTCATTATTCTTTGCCTAAAAATATTACAGAGGTATCTCTTGAGGCAGATGCTTTGTAAGATGATAATATTCCTTCCTCAAGATTTGTCCCCCTCCCATCATGGCATTAACCTTGTTGGACTGGTTAATATTAACCGTAAGCAAATTGATGTAAAGTAACTTTTCAAATACGTTTCCAATTTCTACATCCAAAATGTTTCCATTGCTCAACACATTTTTGAAATTCCATTTATGAAAATATCTCATATTTGTGCAGTGCTTATGTGGCTCTGAATGTCTATATTAATTTTTGTCATAGATGGATGATTAAAAGGTTTTTGAAGTCCAGAAATAAGATTAGATTTGCACAATACTTACTATGACCTTTGCCCAAATAGGTCCCTTCAATGACAGTAAAATTTGGTAATTTAGTTCTTAAATGTCCTATTCATGTCAGGCCATTAAGAAGAAGTCTTTTTTTTTTTCTTTCTGACCCACCTCTTAGCTCTGCTGTAATATTGTCAAGGCCTCCTGGGATAGTTGCTCTGTTTTACTTGTAAGGGCTATACATTTTATTGGTGGATGAAGTGATTCATCCACATGCCAAATACAAGCAACGTTCTTTGGCATGACAGATGTCACACAAAAAGAGAAAACACTTGGCATAAATGGCAACATACAGGTGCAGCTTCCTTTGGAGCTTTTCAAATCTGGAAAATACTGAGTTAGGGAAAAAAGAGTTTTGTACACTCAGTTTGTAGTTCAACCCATTTACTAGATTATCCTTTTCTATACCAAATAATATTGAAGAATCAATCTGCATAGCACCAAATGGCTTCAGAGAATGATAGAAACATATGTGGGTCACCTGTGGAGTAACATTTTTTTTTTATGTAGCATCTCAGAATGAGAATTGTCCCACCTGCTTTGTCAGAGCAGGAAGCACTCAATAAATACTTGGTGAAGTGAATCCAGGTCAGACTATGTCCCCAGTGCTGGGATACAAAGGTAAATAAGACACATTCTACCCTGGAGGAACTCAGAGTTTGGCAGAAAAATCAGAGATGCTAACAAAGGAGGATAATAAAATATGATATAAGCAAGATGTTGTAGGAATCTAGTAAAGGGGAAGATTGTTAGGTGGAATCAGGGTTTGCAGGAAAGGTGATGCCCTTCAAGATCCACTAGGTGGAGAAACAAGGGGAGAAAGGAAAGAGAAGAGGGACTTCTAGGAAGCAACTATGAGGTTTCAATGAGTAAAAGCACTGAGTATTTTCATGAGATTCTATATAGTTTGGTTTGAAGGAAACATGAAGGTGCTAAAAGGAGGACAAGAAATTCAGTCTAGAAAGCAGGTTGAGGTCAGGTTGTGAAAAGCACCATATATGATTTATGGTGCTTTTGTGACCATACTCAAAGGAGTTTGGATTTCATTTTCCCCATGGAAAAGTCAGTTTTTAAAGTTCCATATTGCCTACAGGACTAGGTTTTTCCAAAGACTATTCCTGGCATGCTAGTTCTATAGGATGTTAATAAGAGTTATACCAAAACACCTATGCAGCTTTTAGTTGAAAGGGGAAGGATAATTGTCTGCCACAGATAATATGATACAGTGGTTATGAGAAATAACATTTATAAAGAATTTTTTCTCTGAAACACGTACAGTCCATCCAGCTCTTAGATAGCGTAAGTTAAGCCAAACTCAACTGCAGACTTAAACCCAATAGTCTACCTCCTCCTAGAATGGATTTTACCATTCTGCTCTTCCACAAGATGAGAATGGCCTATGTTGAGAATTGTAAGAAGGAATGGTTTGATTCAACATGAGTGAGTGCTACCTTCAAATACCTGGTTTGTCTTTATCTTAGTGTACAGGTGCTATAATTGATTATGTATCTGTTTTTGCAATAAACACTAAGAAGCTTAGAGCCAAATTTGTGTCTCACTACCAACAGAGGATCCTTAGAACATTCTTTTTGGGGTAATAACTAAACTCAGGATTTTTCTGACTTAAACCAGTTATATTCCCTTTCCCACAATGCCTTCATCTATTTATTTGATCCTATCGCAAGCATTTTGCAACCTCTCTCTGATCCTTTTGTGGGGGAAAAGCTGAGATTAAGAAATGTAATGAAAATATATCACTTACCACGGCATCTGGCATACAGTGCGTATTAACTAAGGATTTGCTTTTAATAGGATGATTTTTTTATCAACCCCACCCATTTCATTTCACAGTCCTCCCCTGTTGACAGAAGATGAAAAGTAGTGTATCTGACTATCAGAAATGTTTTTCAAATTCTACTTTCATGGTTTCAAGTTCCATTAAACACATTAATAAATAGACAAATATTAGCCAAGCAATTACTGACTGCAAGGCCCTGAGCTTTGTGCCATGAAAGAGACAAATCAATAAGTCAAAGAGATGGTAATTGGAGCTTCTGATCTGATTAGGGAGGTATGATATCACTACGTGTCTCAGGATCCTCACCTGCAAAATGGGAATAATAATATAACCCACCCCATGGAGTCACTGTAAGAATTCTGACTTCATACATGTAAAGTGCAAAGATAGTGCCTGGCACATAAGTACTCAGTTAATGTCATTTATTTCATTAGTTTTTATTACTGTAAATTATCTTTGTGTGCAGGCAACACCAGAATATGCAATCATTAGGGGCTCTGTGTTCAGACATAGGGGAAATTACTTCCAGTTCAAGCCATTCAGGAAGGCTTCCCAGAAGTGGTAGGATTTGAGTTAGTCTTGAAGGATGGAGAGAATTCAACTAGGCAGAGAGAAACGTGGTCATTGATCCTTGTGGGAGCCCAGTTTAAAGAGGTGGAGGAGGGGGGATATCCCCTTGGGAAGAGACCTCATGTGGGCAGGGGATTCACCAAGGGGGCTAGTAGGTGGCAAGCCAGGCAAAGGCTCCTGCCTCCTCTTTCCTACAGGCTCACACCATTAGCAATGACATCATGCCTCTTCACGGGCCATCCCCAGAAGGAAAATCGTGTGCTGTTCTCTGAAAAACCTCTGAGCACCCTTCTGCATCCTTTAAGTATCTTATAGTCATTAGGAAAATTACTTCATGGTGTGGTAATTATAGGGAGCTACAGACACCCTGTCCATTCTCCCACTAAATACCTACACGCAGACTGAAAAAAACTATGATTCTATTTCAGGCAGGCGAGTGCTTTGGAAAGAAAGTGCAGGAAATGTGAAATGAGAAGGTGGCAGCAGAATTCCCATCTGTGCAGACATTGAAAGTCCTTTATTACAGAATGTGAGAGAGAAATCCGGCGAGTTGTGGCAGTGATTGCTGGACTGGCTCCAGTGCGCAGGCTGCCGCCAAGATGGCTGAAGCTATCTCAGAGACAAGGGTTCCAGCCTCCTTATCCACATTTATCTGTTTGTTTAAAGAGAGAAAATGTATATTTTTTAAATATCCCATAGTCTGATATTTATAGACCTCTTAAAATTTGGAGGAGAAAAACTTCACCAGCTCAAAGACGTTAATTTGGATAATTAAGCACAATTCTTGTAGCAAGAAGAGGAAAACCAATTTTAAACTGCAACGGTGAAATGTGAATCAATAAGGTCTGTGACAGATTTGATTGATGTGTGCAAGCCAGTAAGCTTACGCCCATTGAAGACAGAAGCCTTAAGAGCTGACGGATGGAGATAACAAGAAAAGAGGAAAATTCCATTTCCAATTTGATTATTTATATGCTGACTTATTCCAAATTATTTGCACTTTCTGAATTCAAGTTGAGAAATCAAACTATCCAAAGAATACCTGCTGACACAATTGAGCATCACGTTTCTTAAAGCAAATGCTAAATTCTGTCTAGGAAGATGATTTTTTCTTTTACTTTTCTTTTCTACCATGCAACACCATTCTGAGTGGGGAAAAGAGCATCAATCAAGCTGGCGATGGACTTGAGTCAAACTTACACTCTCCATTTCCATCACTATCCTAAACGCTGCAGAGAAATATGTTTCACAAAGGGAACTTCTCTCAATTAAAATTTTATGGAAGTACAAAATACAGACATATGCATAAATCATAAACGTACAACTTGATGAATTTTTACAGTGTAAAAATGTCCATGTATCCAGCACCCAGATCAAGAAATAGAATATTACTGGGGTCCCAGTTGCCCCCTATCAGTTACTCTATACCTTCAAGGTAACTGCTCTCATGATTTCTAATACCATGGATATGACTTTTGCCTGCTTTTGAGCTTATATGAATGGAAATATACATCATTGACTCTTTTATGTCTGGCTTCTTTCACTCAACATTATGTTTGTGAGATTCATTCATGTTGTTGCATGTAGCTGTAATCCAGTCAATCTCATTGTTGTATAGGATTTATTTAAAGTGACATTGTACAGGTAGTAGACATTTAGATTATATTCTCTTTGGAATTAGTTCAAGTAATACTTGTGTAAACATTATTGAACATTAGGATTATACCCATGAGCAGAATTGCTGCATACAGTTTTGAGTGCCTGCTGTTTACCAAAAGCCAGGCTAGGTGCTAGAATAAAACCACAAAAAGACCCAGTCTCTGCTTGCAAGGACCCTGGGATCCAGGGAAGGACAGAGATGACTGGCAAATACTATTCCATGTTTGTAGGAGTTATGTACAAGAATGTCTTGGGCTGGATGGGGGTACAGTGGAAGGTGGTGGAGTCAGGATAGGCTTTCCAGTGGAAATGACACTCAAATGGACTTTTGAAGGATAAGGAGGCATTTGACCAGGGAACAAAGTGCAAAGGCAGAAGGAACAGCATGTGGAAAAGTGGAGATGGGTGAGAAAGCAGGTCAAGTCCAGAAACCTCATGATATGCCATAGAAAAAGGTGGCCGGGCACAGTGGCTCACGCCTGTAATCCCAACACTTGGGAGGCTGAGGCGGGTGGATCACGAGGTCAGGAGATCCAGACCATCCTGGCTAAGACGGTGAAACCCCGTTTCTACTAAAAACACAAAAAATTAGCCGGGCGTGGTGGTGGGTGCCTGTAGTCCCAGCTACTCGGGAGCCTGAGGCAGGAGAACGGCGTGAACCCAGGAGGTGGTGCTTGCAGTGAGCCAAGATCGCGCCACTGCCCTCCAGCCTGGATGACAGAGCGAGACTGTCTCAAAAAAAAGAAAAAGGTGGGAAATGTGTGGTAAAGATGAGGGCTGAGTAGATAAATTGGGGTCCTATCATGAAGAACCTTGTTCACCATCTAGTAAATACATACACAATCCTGAATGTGATGGGAGCTACAGAAGATTCTAGAGACATGGAGTGACCAGATCCACTCTTGCTGGTGGTTATAGAGTCTGGACTGGAAAAGGAGAGCCTACAAGCTAGAAAGTGACAAGAACGCATGCTTTGTCTGGAAATGGGAATGAGGTATGGTATCTTAGCAAATAGAAACTAGATGATTCTTTGAGGAAAGTCTTGCTTTGGCCCAATATCCAAGCCAAGAATCTGGATGGCTTCTAATGGAATACAGAGTGTTGCGGGGAGAGGGGAAAGGAGCAAGGGAGGTGTGTGTATGTGTGGGTGCCAAGTTTCAATGTGCAGAAACCACACGCAGTAATTCATGCAGAAAGCTTTTGGGGCCAGCAGGCCACCTGCTGACATCCAGACTGGTGCAGGCAAGGAGCCCTCTGCTTGAAAGCGGAAAGGGAAAGCATATGTGTGGGGAGTTCAAGCCAAAAAGCAAATTCAGTACAACATGAGTCTGCAAAGTGGTGCCAAGATCTCATAGCAGCTTTCCGTCCCCTCTGGAGACTGAGATGGAATGCTGAGTGAAGATGAGCAAGGTCTCATCCTGCCCAGCTCCCTGCTGGAATCACAAGAGGATTCTAGAAAGTCTCGTTGTCACTGATTGAAATAATAAATTCAGTAGGAATATTTTATGTAAATTTTCCTAAAGTGATGGCTTGGTTGGAGCCCAGAAAGTTGATGTTAGGACTAAGAATGGAAACTTGATATAGCAGAGAAGTGGGTAAAATAAAATATGACAGAAATATGCTAATTACTTTATTAAGTTCAATTTTATATTTAAAAAATAAAATTGTTTCTAGTTTTTATAAGTATAAAATTGGTAATATATTAGAAAGTATCAAAGTTCATGAGAGTTGAAAACATTTGCTCCAAATTCTACTGGCCAAAGAAAACTGGTTAGAAGAGATGTCTTCTTGTCTGTCTTTCATCCTTCTTTCCTTTTATTTCTTCCTTCCTTTTTCTTTCTTTCCTTATTTTAATGTATACATTCCTACATAGTTGTAATTGTAAAGCAACCTTTATCTTTTGCCATAATTGGCATTGTCTCATCTTATTAAAAAAAATTTATGATCTAAGTTTATACTTTATTTTTATAAAATATTAAAACTTCATTGCAAAATGTAAAAGAAAATGCTATGCAAAAAGCAAAGAAAATAAATACCACCATTGTCTCTACCGTTCAGAGATAATCATTACTAATTCTTACTACATTTCTTTCTTGACATTTTATGTGTTCTTGTCAGCAATTTAACAAAATTAGTTTTTTTATATGTAATTTTGTAATTTTTATTATTACCTATGTATTATGGATATCTTTTCTAACTGTATCCCATTGTATAATATCACATTTTATTTAAATAATTCCTATTTTTAGATACTTAATATATCCCAATTTTTCGTAATATAAGAAATGTTATACTTGTCCTAATTTAAAAATATGTAAACATAAATACATACACACACACACACACACACACTTCCCATGGAATTGCTAAGCAAAAAAATAATTTACATGAATTTTTATGACTTTGGCTACATACTACCAAGTTTTTATCTGGAAAGTACATACCAACTTATACTACCAGCAGCAAAGTAATATCCATTTCTCTACGACTTCACCAACACTGGCTATTATTAATCATTAAAGAAAGCTATGTGGTATTCTGGTGGGTGACAATGAAATTATGTCCTTTATTACTAATGAGGTTAGATATTTCTTTGTATGTATATGGCACATTTTTATTTCTTCTTTTTTTGAACTGACTGTTCACAGTATAATTTTTATACTGGCATAGTTCTGTCATGTGGCTAGACCATTGTTTATCCAAGCATTCTCTGTTGAAAGGGGAAAAGCAAAGTATACGTGTAAAGAGTTCAAGTCAAGAAACAAATACAGTACTATATGTGTCTGGAACAATATAACAAGATTTTACTGCCTTTCAACTCTTCTAGAGACTTCCAGAGTTTTGCTCATCATATATAATGCTGGAATGAACATCTTTGAATACAAAGCGTTTTTGTATGTGTATGTTTGGGGTATTTAAGATAGGTTCCTGGAAGTAGTGCTACTAATTCAAAAAGCATGGCTATTATAAGTATTCTAATTGTACCCAGTATTACTTTAATGTGGAATTATCCTTTATTATAGCAATTATATAAACAACCATTAGTCTGAGAACAGATGTCTATAAAGGCAAAGTAGACTAAATTCTGGTACTGGCAAGTCAAGGTGTCCTTCTGCATTTGATATGAAATATCAAGTAAGATAGGAAGCATATCTTGCCAAAGGTTCTACAAACATGGGGTCATTCATTCATCTCATCATACAAACACACAGGATTCTGGAGTTATTAGCCAAAATAACATGTCCTTTAATCCTAATCATGCATATGTTAGTGAAGATGGAAGAAGAAATGGAACTGTGAGGTCAAAGATGTTTGTACTAACTCCTTTTCCTTGTTCTTTTGTGATCAACTTCTGGCACTATGTAGCATGGTTACTCTAGAAATTATTGGGGAAAAAATGCTTTAGAAATTATCCTTGGTTATGATTTCAATCCCTTCATTTTTTTAATGGGGGAGGCTGGGAAGTAAATTTAATTATAGACTCGAGATCAGTATGTGTGAGTATACGTACATATATGTGTGCTTATGTATATGGTGGTAAGGAATAATATAGTTTTTACATTGTATTTTAATGTGCTTCTCAGGTGTTTCTGATGATTGGTCAGACTTGTCTTCTGGTCGCTATTGGGCTGATGTCCCCTGTTATTCTAATAATTGTCCCTTCATATATTGTCTGTCTTTTCTTTCCACTTGCTCTTCAACTAGAATTATCTTATCTTCACTGTTCTGCTCTTCATATGATGCATCTAGCTGTAGATTTATATATTATGCACAGGACTCAGTGCGCTGCTTCAATCTGAGAATCTGCTTCTGCTTTTTATAATTTCTGGAAAATTCAATCTGCTTCTGCCTTTTATAAGTTCCGGAAAATTCAGAGCCATTTTCACTTAAAATATTGTCCCTTCTCCATTTTCTGCTATTGAAATTTCCATTAGACCTAAGTTGTAACTTTTAATGTAATCTTCAATATCTCTTGATTTCTCTTTTGGATTGTAGCCCTCTTTATCTTTCTCTGCAGCAGTTTGGGTAATTTCCTCAGATACAGCTTTCATATCACTAACTCTCTCTTCAACCATGCCTGATCTGCTTTTAAAGTTGGCCACTATGTTTAATTTTATCCATAATTTTTCATTTTGTTCTATTTGGTTGTTTTCCAGATGTTCCTGTTCCTTTTTCATGTCCTGTTTTTTTCCATGAGAGTTTTTATTCCTCTCTTTATCTCTTTAATGAGTGTAAATATATTTAATTTCTAGACAGTTTTAGACTGTTACATTATCTCAGGTTCTTGGGGGTGCTAGTTCTCTCACATGTGTCTGCTGACTCCCCCATATTTGGACCATTTTTTTTTTGGTTTCTTCTTTTTCATTGTGAACATATTTTCAGCTAGAATATTTTTTCCCCGTGGCATTCCTGTGTACTTTAAGATGTGGTAGTAACATTTTAGACAGTTTTATATTTGATTCTTCTGGAAACTCCAGGAGTTTCACTAGCTTGAAGTAATTATGATGTCTACATTAATATATCCATTTGAGATTCCTGTACTATGCAAATAGTATAAAATTTGGATTCCATACCTATGCACAGCACAGATTTGTTTCCAGAGACAGAGTCTTGCTCTATCATGCAGGCTGGAGTGCAGTGGCTCAATCACAGAAGACTACAGCCTTGAACTCCTGGGTTCAACTGATCCTCCTGCCTCAGCCTCCCAAGTAGCTAAGACTATAGGTGTACCACCAAGACCAGTTAATTTTTTTATTTTTATATTTTGTAAGGATGGGGTCTTGTTGTGTTGCCCATGCTGGTCTCAAATTCCTTGCCTCAAGCTATCCTCACACTTTGGCCTCTCAGAGCTCTGAGATTTTATAAAGATTGGGTCTTGCTATGCTGCCCAGGCTGGTCTCAAATTCCTGGCCTCAAGTGATTCTCTCATCCTGGCCTCTCAAAGCTCTGGGATTACAGGCATGAACCACCATGCCCAGCCAGCACAGGTTTTAAAATTTCCCTTTATAGTGGGGAACTTTTTCTCATCCAGACATCTAATCAGTGAGAATTTTATCAGTTGCTTTCTAGAACATGAACAATGTGTTTTGTAGTCCCCTTGTATGAGGGAAGCAAGTCTTCAGTTCTAAGTCCTCACCTTTCACAGGCCCAAGTTTAAGTCCTTTATTCTGTATGTGTGTTAAAGCCTAACCCATAGCTGTTAGGTCCTATAGCCATGTCTAATATCCTCTGCACTGTTCTGGCATCAGCTCATGCACTTACCACATTGACTATAAGATTCTTCCTTATCTGTGGCACATGGACATTTCCTCTGTTTTTTTTTTTTTTTTTTTTTCTTTCTGTTTACCTGTCTGTCTCTGTTTCGGCTATGTATGCAAAATAGCTTTGTTTTATCAGTATGCTAAGTAGGTGGAGCTAGAAAGCTGTGTCAGTCAGGTTTGTAGACTACTGACTGTGCAATAGAAATACATGACCTTTGGAACTGAAACCTGAGACTGAGCTGTGACTTCACCACTTACAGTCTGAGTAAGCAGTGCCTAGTCATTTAACCTCTCTAAGCTATATTTTTCTCATGAATAAAATATAGATAATGTTAGTACTGATCTTCATTACATGGTTTTTCTTATTGCTCTAAATTCACTTTTATTTAAATTCAAACCATTTTCTCCATCCCAATTCCTAGAAAAGCTAGAGAAGATTGCAATTTTCTTACATATCTTATTAAATATTTTCCCTTATTAAACAAATGTTATGAAGGAATAAAGCAGTTATTGATTGAATGATCTTATTACCTTTCCTCAATGTACTTTTCATATACCAATGGATTGAGGAAAGTTCTGATAGAAAAGAGACCTAAAATAGGAAAGAAATGATAAATTCCATTTTTTGGTAGATATGCAAGGATGAGGTTGGGGCGGAGTTACATCTCTGTGGAGTTTCACCCCTCACAGTTTTCATCTCTCTTTCTCTCCCTGCAGAGTGCAAATGAGTGAAACCTTATATTGGTTTAGACATTCTGCTTGGATACATGTTTAAGAGCCAATAAATCTGTCAGAGTAGATTTCAGGCTGAGCCAAGGTGAATGGCCTCACAGTAATTCTGCCAGAGCCTCAGGGTACCAGGCAACATAAGCAGAGAGGTCACCAAATGCCTGCTCACCCCATGCCCCGGAACAGAGATATTCCACATAGGAAATATGAGGACCTTTCCCAAAATGATGTGTTTGGCATGTGGTAAAATTCTTTGTCAAACAGCAGAACAGTCCAATAAAAAAAAAAAAAGAGCAAAAAATGAAGGCACATAGAAATAACAGGTCCTCTTAGTGATTCTGGTGGTTTGTAAACTCCACGTGAAAGTGATTATTCATCGCAGAAGACAATGTGGAGGTGTACACACCAAAAAGCTATCCACTTTTACCCCATAGACAGACTTACACAAAAACACTAGGTCGTCCATGGAGTTTAATTTTTTTGTTTTCACTTTCTGCAGCTTGTTTCTAATAATGAAGACCTATAGGTACTGATCTATAGGGATCCCAAAAATTAAAAAGCCAGTTCGACCAATTATTCCACAGTGCACCTTATAGGCAACAAGCCAAGTTCTAGTGCATAGAACTTCCTATTGGCATTTTTAAAATATCTAACTTTTAAAATATGAAAAGATAGCCAAGAATTATCTGACATTTCCAGAAAGCCTCCAGCATAAAAGATAAAGATATCAAAGCAGAAGAAAGGAAACTCAAAAGAAACAGAGACAAGATACTAAAGAAGAAAACTTTAATCAAACTATGTTTAATGACCTCAGAGGTATAAGATAAGCTATTTATCCTTAAAGTCAGGATGCTAGTAAGAAAAAAAGAGAAATAAATGAACGTTATTGTTTAAAAAATAAAATGTTTTTTAGAAATTTAAATATGATAACTAAAATTATGTGTGCATGTGAGTGTAAGATTTGGAAAATAAAGGTAAGGAAATATCTCAAAATATTAAGAAAAAAATAGAAGACAAATCAGAAGAAACTAAAAGCCCAGTGCAGCAGGCCCAACATCCTACCAATAGGATCTAGAAAAAAATATATCAAGAGAAAGATTACGGGAAAATTTTTTGGACCTGAAGAACATGAGTCCCCAGATTGAAAAGGCCCATTCAGCATCTAGCACAATAAATGCAAAAAGACCCAGCTGTGTCATAAAACTTCAGTACACCAGGAAGACAGTAAAACTTTCAAAAAAGGAAACAATAGGTCACAAACACAAGACCAAGAATAAAATGGCAGTAAATACTCAGTACTAGCAAGGAAAAATACAAATGTTTTCCGACATTTAAGATTTAAGAAATCTTCACCCACGCACCTTTTCTCAAGAAGTCTTCTAAAAGATGAGCTTCATCTAATGCAAGAAAGACAAAACAATATCCAGAAAATAAGGAATCAACACAGGAGGAAGACGAAAGAAATTCCCTGGACAATAATGAAAATAAGTCTTAATATGATAACCATACATAGGTTTAGAAAACAAGCAATACAGATGCAACTAGGGTCCAGAGACATATGGAGGAAGAGCTCCATTTAAAAAAAAAAAATTCAACTAATTGGATTAGGTGGTACAGCTGCTAATGTAGGTAGTTATACATCGAGATACTGTATGTCTTGTGCTTTGGAACATGAGTGCAGGAGTCAGACTGCCTGGGTTCAAGTCCTGGCTCTGCCACTTCCCATCTTATGTGAGCCAATTAATTTCTCTGTGCTTCATGCTTCCCATCTGTAAAACACAGATTATAGTTACCTGCCTTATAGAGTTATAAAAAAATTAAATGCGGCACTGATACTGTGATGAAAACAATGTCTTGAATATTGCCAGATGTTAGGGGAAGCAAAGACAGTAACACAGACAGAGAAAACTAAGGCATTTTTTAAATGAGTGAATTATCAGCTCTAGAAAAAATGATAATAGAACAAGAAAGGAGTTATAATGATAGTATGCTCCTTGGCTCAGCAGAAAATATTTCCATTGTCAGAATAATGCAAATCTTGAAAACTGCGATGTAATAAACTGGAAGGATAAAGGAAGGAAAAAGGGACTTAAGGGAGAAATTGTTATCTACCATAATAGAAGTACGTAGAGGTAGTATTCTATTTAGAATATGGAATTAGATATTAAAATAAATAACTACATACATCTGAAGTAATCCTCAAGGAACAGGACTTGGTTAACTATGGCATTTAGTTAGCATAAATAAATAAAGAAGGAGGCAAGGAAGGAAGGATACAGGAGAACCGGCGAGGCTGCAGTGATTCTGAAGCACCAAATTCTAAGAGAAGCCTCAAGATTGCAGGTCATGGTGGAAGTGCCCAGCATGGAGTCCACACTGCTAGGAAGTATTCCCAGGAAGGGAAGAACCTGCTATTCCATGAACCCATAACATGGGTCTCCATTACCCTGAAAGGGTTTTTCCTGTCTGGAAAAGGAACCTGCAGAGATAAACTAATTATGAAGGAGGGAAAATGTTTTGTTTTTACCTCTTCTACCTAGAACATGAGTTAAGTTTGACTTGACACTACAATCAACCTTTAAAAAAAAAAAGAAAGAATACATTTTGGTTTGAAATACTATTTCCTAAAACAGCAAGTCACAATGCTAAAAATTGACATTTGAACGCAGGTAACTGACATATAAATAAAGGGATAAATATCACTGTTGTGCTCTGAAATTAAATGAATAAAAAAAGGATTCTGCCAAATAATCATAAAAAGATGAAAGAGAAGGCATGTAGGTTGCCTGCATGAGGATAACACTTCAGTGAGGCCTGAATTTGTCTGAGCTCCACACGATGTTTCAAAGCCATGGCAAGCTGTGAACAGCCTGAGGGTTGTGAACATCCAGGTGTCATGACACTTTTCTCCATAAGTGACCCATCACCATGTGCGCCTCTGTCCTTGCAAAGGACCTGTTGAGGTCCTCAGCACTCACACTGTCTTTAAGGGCTGCACAAAAACCACAAGACGAACCAGCATGGAGGAAAACAACTTACTAGGCATTTTCCTGTCTGGGGTACAGATGTGTTTGGATTTCAATGAAGGAGTTGAAACTTCAGCAGCTGAGCTAGAGACAGCTGTTCCAGAAACCCAGAGGGAGACCTAAAGGTCTTGTTTTGTTTTGTATCTTGGCAACACTCCTTGCTATTGCCGACCCGTAGCAAAGGGCCAGTCCTTTGTGATAGGCCTTGAGAGGCGATCATATTTCCAGCCGTGTGAAGAAGAAACAGTGTGACACAGTCACAGGAACTCCTTGCTTGGGTCACAGAAACACCAAGACACCACCTAAGCATGAAATCTCACACAAAATATAAGCAAGTTGATAGTATATGACAGCTATGGGAAGTGATGATTTTGTCAGAAGCAAAATAAATGCAGATGAATTTTTTTTTTTAACATGTAAAATTCTGAGCCAAATGGCTTTGGATTTATAATTCCCAGGGATTTTGGTGCTTTCAATAATGAGCAGGAACATGAAGTTTGAGGGGGCGGGGTTAAATCCTTTAAGTATTTCTCCATAAAACCAATTCATGCTAGCTTTTCTGTCCTAAAAAAGTATTTCAGTTTACTTTCTTACTTTTTCCCCTAGGTTAGAGCAATGTTTTTTTGTTTCTTTGTTTCTTTGTTTGTTTTTTTAAAAAAAGCAGGGGCAGGGGAAGGGGAGAGATTGAGGAAGGGAACAAATATTTATGAAGTTCCCATCCTGTGTGGGCATCGTGGGAGAAACTTCGCCCACATAATCATAAAAATTCTCACAATTCTAAGCCAGGAATTATTATTATGATACCCATTTTAAACATCAAGAAACTGAAACTCACTGTAAAACATGTTTAAAATCACAAGGCTAATGTGCAGCAGAGCTGAGATTAAAATGAGGTCTGTTTGAATATTAAATCTATACCTTTTCCCCATATCTGCATCCCCGTGTTCATTGCAGCTTTATTCACAGCAGCCAAGAGATGAAACCAACCTAAATGTCCATCTGTGGATGAATCAACAAAGAAAACATGTTCTATATACACAACATAACACTATTCAGCCTTAAAATAAAAGGAAATTTTGTCATTTGGAACAACATGCACAAAACTCGAGGACATTATATTAAGTGAAATAAACCAGGCACAGAAAGACAAGGCACAATCTCACCTATGTGTGGAATCTAAAAAATTGAAACCCCTAAAAGCAAAGAGTAGGATGGTGGGCACTGGGGACTGAGGGAAGGGTGAGTGGGGAGATATTGATCAAAGGTTATACAATTTTAGTTAGACAGGAGGAATAAGTTCAAGAAATCTATTGAATAACATGGTGACTACTGTTAATAACAATTTATTGTATACTTGAAAAGGGCTGAGAGTAGATGCTAAATGTTCTCACCACATACACAAAAGTATGTGAGACAATGCATATGTTAATTAGCTTAATTCACCCATTCCACAGCTTACACATATTTCAAAACATCATGTTATGCATCGTAAATGTATGTGATTTTAACATAAATATACACACATACTAAAAATTAATAATTATTACTAAAAGAGGTATAAATAAATGAAGAAAGAAAGAAAAAGAACTATGCTCTTTCCTTTTGACCACGTTTCTTCTCATAAATGTCAAACACAGACCTTTGCTTTCTCTTACGCAGTAAGGCAGCGCTGTCCCTAACAGAGGTAATACATTCCTTTTATTCATGTAAGCCATATAGGACAGTCCATAAATTAAAACTGTGAGAGTAAATGTGCTTATCTCTAGTTTATCAATTAAGTTTCCTGCTGTGACACATTTCTCTCTTTTGCCAAGTATTCTAAAATCTTCCTTATTCATTGCTTCCCATTTTGCCCAAGTAAAATTGGCAAGCACTGTTATCCTCATTTAATAACACAAGTTACCCAGGGAATAGCCTGGATTAGAAGCTATGATGCCCAGAGCTTATGGATAAGCACTCTGGATCTTCTATCTGGACTCAGTGAAGAATTCAGAGGTCTATTTGGTAGAAATTCAGCTAAGAGTCTGGCAGATTTGATTATTTCAGAGCTGTGGTTTCCAGGACACACTGCCTCTGCCTGTTTTCCTCCTCTGATTGCTTTTTAGACGGAATCTTCTTATTCCCCTAACCTTTTAGATTTGGTATAACATACAGTTCTGGTCCTAGACTTCTCCCTGATTATTCTCTTTATTCATTTAGCCAAAACGTATTTGAGCTTCTATTACATGTACATGTCAACTGCCTTTTGACTTACAGGCCTACTTCAGCCCCTACTGTGGTTCTACCTCCTGCTAAACGACAAGCTCTTCCTTCACTGTCCCTCAACCCTAAGCGTGATAGCAGCTTCTAGCTGGTACTAATCGCTGGGCTACTCCCTGCTCCTTGCAGGGCTTTCCAGCTTCTCTACCACCCTTTTAACCAAGTATCCGCATTAAATCCAATCTGTTTGCAAGACCTAGGAGGCTATTTTCCTGGCTGGATCCTGATGGGCACAAACAGAGAGTGTTCTTAGTTACAAGCTACAGAAACAAACTTTGGCATTTTGGCAGGAAAGAAATATAAAGATATTGAAGAGCTCAAAGAATCTCTAAGAGGATCAAAGAACCAGGCTGGGAGACCACAAGGGAAAGAGCAGTGCTCAAACATCTCAAAGTAGAACTGTTCTGGCAAAGCCACCATTACTGCTATGCTCCATGTCTTCAGTTGCACCACGTCACCAACACTGGATTCGGGAAGCCTCCCGGTTCAGACATGTGAAAAGGCAAGTACAATACAATGGGCAAGAGCAACAGAGACAATGCAGGGAGCTAGAGCTACACTTCTGGCCTCCAAGACCCAGGAGGATGGGGTCAGCATCCTACTCATTTTTCAATCCCATTGCCTAGAGTAGTACATATTCAATACATGTTTTCTGACCCTATGCTGAATTGTCAGGCACATTCCTGATGCATTATATTCATTGTCTCTGTTTCTTACTATTACCCAATAAGGAAGGTGTGCCCCTATTTTACAGTGGAGGAAGTTAAGGCACTCTTAATTCCTCCGAACTGCCTTACTACTAATATGCTTCACATCTCAGTTTTGATGTAATCTCTCCAAAAGGCCTGCCTGTACCATGTGCCCTCATCTCCAAGCTGAGATTATCTTTATCACAGAACTTATCCTCTGTTTTGTAATTGGCAACTCATTCTCATGAATTTTCATGAGCAGAGCTCTTTAAGAGAAGGAACTGTGTCTGTGTTGTTTAGCAATGTATACTCAGCATCTAGGCTTGTGCTGGCACATTTCATTTGCACCAATCATTTTTTGAATGACTTGAATAAGTGACTAAGGCCCAGAGACATTAAGTAACATGACCAGTCACAAAGCTAAGAGGTGACACAACTGAGGTTTGAACTATAGTCTGTCTGACCCCTAAATCTCTCCTACATTTTGCTGAGGGGTAAGCAACTTAATCCATTTATAGCAACCAGAAAATTTAAGTTGGATTAAATGCTTGTATTTTAAGGTCAAAAGTAATGGGTAGGGAGTCTAAGAACTTCTCATAGTCATCAGGTTGAGGAATTAGCAAACAGAACCCTGGACCCAAAGCTAGAAGAAGGTTCCTAGAGGACAACACTCCCTATCTAGACTTTGCCTGGGCTGGACAACATTTAAAACTCTCCCTTAATTTAACATTTTAAGATTCTAAGGTTTTTAACCAAATCTCTAGGTAAAAGGAAAATTGTTCCCTCTAGCATCAATAACTAATCGACCTCATCAGCTTACTAAAATAACTTTAAAATATTAGAGATAATTGTAAGGCACCTGATACGGTTTTTTATGCTCCTTTAGACATTGCAGAAAAGTCTTCTCAAACTCACACTTGTCAGACATACACAGAGTCATATTCAAAATAAAGGGGATGGGGGAGATAATGGTTTGGAAATCAAAGGAATTCTTTTCCTGCCTTATTTATCCAGACAACGTTCCCACTCCCTCATTTTTGCCAAGTTAATGAGAGCCATCCATCCTCTAAGCTTGCACTTTCCACAGACCCTAAATTCTAAAATGGCCATGAAGTAACATAGATTCAATAACAGCCTTTTGGTACTGGGGGTGGGGATGGGAGGCCGAGGTAGGGAAGTGAGACATGAAACAGACAGGAAACACTCAATGACATGTTCACTGAAATTACAATGCACACATCCTGATTTTGGAATGCTAACATGAAGCACTAAGAGAGCCTTAGAATTGAAAAAAACATGCTAATTAAACAGAAAATTATTAAATGATATTTATAAAATGCCTACATATTTTGTCCAGATGATATTTCCAGACATAACTAAAAAATAGTGGGAACAACAAAAGGAAGTTTCACATAAATTACATGTCTTGTAATTACTTAAAAGTAATTACATTACTTTTAAAATGCATTTTAAAAGTTCCTTGTTTCAGCTTTCTACTTATGGCTAGCCAATTTTCCCAGCACCATTTATTAAATAGGGAATCCTTTCCCCATTTTTTGTTTTTGTCAGGTTTGTCAGGAGCCTTTCCTTACTCCTTATATGAAAATTAACTCAAGATGGATTAGAGACCTAAATGTTAGACCTAAAACCATAAAAACCCTAGAAGAAAACATAGGTAATACCATTCAGGACATAGGCGTGGGCAAGGACTTCATGTCTAAAACACCAAAAGCAATGGCAACAAAAGCCAAAATTGACAAATGGAATCTAATTAAACTAAAGAGCTTCTGCAGAGCAAAAGAAACTACCAACAGAGTGAACAGGCAACCTACAGAATGGGAGAAAATTTTTGCAATCTACTCATCTGATGAAGGGCTAATATCCAGAACCTATAAAGAACTCAAACAAATTTACAAGATAAAAACAAACAACCCCATCAAAAAGTGGGCAAAGGATATGAACAGACACTTCTCAAAAGAAGACATTCATACAGCCAACAGACACATGAAAAAATGCTCATCATCACTCGCCATCAGAGAAATGCGAATCAAAACCACAATGGATACCACAAAACCACGATGGTATCCATAATGAGATACCATCTCACACCAGTTAGAATGGCAGTCATTACAAAATCAGGAAACAACAGGTGCTGGAGAGGATGTGGAGAAATAGGAACACTTTTTCACTGTTGGTGGGACTGTAAACTAGTTCAACCATTGTGGAAAACAGTGTGGCGATTCCTCAAGGATCTAGAACTAGAAATATCACTTGACAGCCATCCCATTACTGGGGATATACCCAAAGGATTAGAAATCACGCTGCTATAAAGACACATGCACACGTATGTTTATTGCATCACTATTCACAATAGCAAAGACTTGGAATCAACCCAAATGTCCATCAGTGACAGACTGGATTAAGAAAATGTGACACATATACACCATGGAATACCATGCAGCCATAAAAAAGGATGAGTTCGTGTCCTTTGTAGGGACATGGATGCAGCTGGAAACCATCATTCTCAGCAAACTATCGTAAGAACAGAAAACCAAATACCGCATGTTCTCACTCAGAGGTGGGAATTGAACAATGAGATCACTTGGACACAGGAAGTGGAATATCACACACTGGGTCCTATTGTGGGGAGGGGGGAGGGGGAGGGATAGCATTAGGAGATATACCTAATGTGAATGATGAGTTAATGGGTGCAGCACACCAACATGGCTCATGTATACATATGTAACAAACCTGCACGTTGTGCACATGTACCCTAGGACTTAAAGTATAATAATAAATAAATAAATAAATAAATAAATAAATAAATAAATAAAAGTTCCTTGAAGTGTTTAAGGTATTCAGATTTGTTTCTGAAACTAGCAAATGGAAAAATTACCAGACCAATCAATACATATATACATATATAATAATGTGGGTGCTCGGATAATCAGTGTGAGCTTTCTTGGTAAAAGTTGAAGTAGGGTTTAATTTCTACTCTAGCTCTTTTTCTTCTGGAGAAAAAATATGTCTGTGCCCCATCAGCTTTCAAATGAAAATCCATACATGCAGCAAATCAAATGAACAGTTCATCAGTCATCCCTTTGACTTGATCACTGATTCAGAAACTCAGAAGTGAACACTACGTTGTATTTCATCTGGTTTTTGCCACTTCATTAGTTTCCAGCCGAGTCCTGCCACAGCACTCACCAACAAGATTGAAATAACAGCCAATAGCAAAACACCCTTGTGAAAGGATCAGCATTTCATGAATCCCTCAAGGATCTCAATATACAATCTAAGATATCACAATGAGAATCAAGAGCAGGAGAAAAACATTTTGATTACCAAGTTAAAAGAAGGTGTGAAAGAAAACACTAAGATCAAGAATACATATGTGAAATGTACACAGTGTAGCAGAGGGATATAAAATGTATGGCACTAATACTCTGTTGCCCACTCTTATGCCCACAGCTAAGCCCCAATCAACCCCAGAGCCAGATGCAGCCTCAGAATCTATCTTAACACATTTCTTCAAAAAGCCACTCCAGATCATTGGCCCTAGAATCAAGATAGAATTCTTTCTTCCTGCCACTGAAAACTGAGTATTTCAAGCCATGATGGCTCTCATATATATTGGAGCCTGGCTACATGGAGCTACTTAGTCATCTTGGAATGTACTGTGAAACTTCAAGCCCTGTGCCTTTGTTTTTTCTGTGTCCTACCTGGAAATATATTTTCCCTACTCCTCTACTGGTGGAAATCTTATTTAGTTTTTGTGGCTCCATGCAACAATTTCCTCTTTCATAAAGTGTGCCTCATTCATTGCCTCTAACCATAATGAATTGTTTGTAGTTGTTCATTTATTCCACAGGTTTCAGTGAGAGGTACTTAGGCAATCTAAAAGAAATATTATGATCAAATAATGATAATAATAATCACTATTATTATTATATATAACATATTTATATAAAAATTCATTTCGGTCAAAACACCAAACTAAAGAGGGAAATGATAAAATTTATGAATTACAATTTCTTTCCCTATTTTTAAAATAAAGCTGTGCTGTTACTATAAAGTGAGTCAATATATAAAACTTTAGTGTTATCCTGCATCCCTACTGTAAAATGTAACAAGGAGAGAAATTCAAATATAATATCACTTTGTCCTGGGGTATTAAACATTTCTATCAGGGCAGAGTATCTTACACTATGAAAATTATGTCAAGGGTTACCAAATGCTCTAGTTCAGCTGTTCCCACACTGGACTGATAACTCAGAAGCATAAGATTCTATATTTGAAGAATATAGATTTCCTAAGTCTTATACTTTGCATATGAACAACATCTTTAGGGTGAGGGGCTCAAGAATCCATACTTCACAAAAGCTCCCCTAGGTGAACTGGCGAACTGCTAGGCTGGCTATCTTAACTGATGATTTTTATAATAAATGTCTGAGCTGGGGACATTAGTAAACATTCCTTACAAGTATAACATAAACGAATATACTCATTCAGGCACACAATATTTGGATTCCATCTATGTTGTTAATTCCAGGGAAGACACAGACTGTCAGTTCATTCATTTTGCTATTTTGGCATTGTAATTATGGGAGAAGGGCTGCTAAAGGTTTCGAGTCTGATAAATTTCTAAAGAATCAAAAATTGACTTATCTTAAGATAAATGTGTCATGTTTGTCTTCAATCTAAACAAGAAAACATTTGGGGGCAAAACTTTGTTAAAATTCAATTTAACTGATTTATCTAACCATGTATAAAAGCTGTTTTTCACATGTTAAAAGACAGTGTGAAAGTATGGGTTTTTCATTTTGTTTTGTTTTACATGTCAATACTAAAAGAGTTTAATTTTTAAAATTTCTGTGACATAATGACCTTAACTTCTTAAGGAAAACAGGAAAAAACATGTATATGTCCAAAGAAATAAAAATTTACAATAATAGTGTTCCTAAAAAGTAGAATCCCTGAAGATGCAATTTACAGCTCATTTTGGGCTAACAATTCACACCATAAAACAAAAGGAAATTCTAATCTAGTGGACTCCATTAACTGGATGTTTTCTGACAATCCTCTAAGCACTACTCTATGGTTAATCAATAAATACAGGGTGATTAGTCTCCTGTTAATGGTCTAGCACACATGCCCTAGTTGGAACCAAAGGCATCAGGGATACAGATGAATGAATTGACTCCAGTTCTAATAAATAAATAATATGATAAACGAATCCAACTTTCAGACAACACAGTAAGTCCCACACAGCCTGTACAAAGCATAGCTGGTACACAGGAAGGATACTAATGTGCACTGAAGAGAACAATTTGAAATTCCATTGCAAACATTCATTTTCATGAATTTCCTTTCTGTGCTTTATCTTTGTTTGCATTTGAGGAGTAAGCTTAGAAACAAAAACAAATAATAGAAACCTACCGGCTTCCTGGGTCAGACCAAGCAAAGGTAGACTTTCACTATGCCTGGAATGTGTCAATTTGCCTTTTAGGTTAAAATAAATTTGACAGTGCACTGGGAAATTAATTTTAAAATCATAGCTGTGCTAAGCATGGGAAAGATAATACTCCATTACTAAAATTATTTGGCCTCCTATGTAAAAATACAGCTCTCACAACGTATGAATGTGCTTTTGGAGTCGAGTTGCAATTCTCACATTCAGCTGTGGCAACTGAGAGAATCTGGATAATTTTTTATATTTGCACTGCAAAATTGTGGCACAGGTAACACTGGAAAGGAGGACTTATTTTGGCTATTTACATTTTCCAAAAATGGTCACATTAATATTTGTGATTCCACATGCTCTTCCAGAACTTGTTACTTGTTCATCAAGAAGGAGAATCTATTTTTTTCTCTCCTTGAATCTGGGTGATGCATTGTGACTACATTTACTGAGAGAATGTGGAGGAAATGATACTGTGTGACTTTCAAGAATAGATCATAAAAGTTGATACTAACCCAAGCATGGTGGCATGCACTTGTTTTCCCAGCTACTGGGAAGGCTAAGGCAGAAGGATCCCTTGAGCTCAGGAATTCAAGGCTGGCCTGAGCAACATAGGAATAAATTGTCTCTAAATAAATAAGTAAGCAGGGTATGGTGGTTCATGCTGTAATCCTAGCACTTTGGTAGGCTAAGGAGGGTGGATTGCCTAAGTTTAGGAGTTTGAGACCAGCCTGGGCAACACGGTGAAACCCCGTCTCTACTAAAATACAAAAAACTAGCTGGGCATGGCGGCATGCACCTGTAGTCCCAGCTACTCTGGTGGCTAAGGCAGGAGAATTTGCTTGCACCCGGGTGGCGGAGGTTGCCATAAGCCGAGATCGTGCCACTGCACTCCAGCCATGGTGACAGAGTGAGACTCCATCTCAAAAAACAAACAAACAAAGAAGAAGAAGAAATAAAAAAAAATAAAATATAAAGTTGATACAGCTTCCACTGGGCTCTCTTGGGACACCTGCCTTTGGAACTTAGCCACCATATTATGATGCAGACAACCATGTGGAAGGGCCACATGTAGATGTTCTATATAGTCACAACCACATGGTGGTCCCAGCCAACAGCCTGCACCAACCACCAGACACATGAATGAGTGCTCCTGAAGATGATTTCACTCTTTAGCCTTCTAGTCACTTCATCTGATGTCATATGGAGCAGAGACAAAATGTGCCCCTAGGCAAATAGCAAATCTGTGAGCAAAATAAGTATTGTTGTTTTAAATTACTGTATTGAGTGGTCTGTTACATAGCAACTGAAACACAGATCGAGTGTCTTGATTTTGTTTTATCTTCTCTACCATTTAAGTAACTTTTTACCAGGAAAACAATTCAACAATCATTTCGCAGTGATTCTATCTGCAATAATTCATACATGGCAGTACCTGACTCTCAGAGCTGCCTTGCATGCACTATGTGTTTGGTCACTGCTGGACCAGCATCCTGTGAAAGCTATGTTTGTTCAACTTATGCAATGTAAATTCATTTTCCAAAAAATTATAAAAAGAATGCATACTCATGAAAATTCAAATTTTACAGATTTTTAGTTAAAAAAAGCCCTGTTTGTTGCCTAACCCCCCTTCAATTCTACATCTTCAGAGACAATTTCATCAAATCTAGTATGTATCCTTTCCAAGACTTTTCTACTTATCTACACCTTTGCACACACACAAACACAACACACACACATACACATACACCTTAAGTATATATCTTAGACATTTTCCCCTAAATATTATGAGTTTCTTTTTGATACACTGATAAAACAAGCCTATTGATAATAAGAAGTAAGAAATTGTTATCCAGATACCAAGAGAAGAAGCAGGAGGAGGAGGAGAAGGAGGAGGAGGAAGAGGAGGAAGAGGAGGAGGAGGAGGAGGAGGAGACCATTTTCTGAGTTCTCACTAGGGCCATGCACTATGCTAATCAGTTGGTGTGCACTACTCCAGTTAATATACTGCCTATTAAGTGAATACAAATCTTTAAAGAAAAAGAGTTCAGAAAATAAATTCAGTAGTCACCAAATCTTATTGAGTTGCCAAGATGCATTATTATCCCCTTATACAAATGAAAAAGAATCCCAGAAAAAAAAATTTAAGCCATCTGACACGTGCTTGGAAGACGACTGCTGCCCAAAGAGTAGGGTTAATGGCACAGGAGTCTTCAATTTTCTTTTACATAAAAATTACTCCAAAATGTAGACTCTAGGCCAGACCTCTACTCTGAATTCTAGGCCTATATATCTAACCTATTTGACACATCCACTTAGATGTCTCAAAGATTATCCACACTCATTATGCCCAAAACTTCTGATTTCTCCCTGCTGCATGTGCACACATGCATACACACATGCAGTGGTGTTCTCATACTTTCTCTCTGGCATCACTACCCAGACAGTTGTGCAAACTCAGGACTTGGCAACATATTATTGGACACTAACCCATATTAACTCATCTTAATTTAGAGTCATAAATATCTCTGAAATCTTTCCCCTTCTCTCCATTTTTATTGCCATCACCCTAGGGCAATTTACGAGCATCTCTTACATAGGCTACCGTAATAAACTACTCATTGCCTCCCAGCTTTCCATTCAGGTCAACGCCAGTCTTTTCTCTGTGCTATAGCTAGAGTGATATTTTCAAAACAAAATTTCATCATTTTAATCCCACGCTTGAAACTCTTCAATAGATAACCTCTGCTTTTGGGATAAAGGTCCACATTTTTCTCATAGCTTATAAACCAAGAACGGTTCATGCCTACTGCTTCAAACTCAGCACATGCTCCTTTTCCTCTCACTGTTCAGCCACAAAGCCTTCTTTTATTTTCTTCAAATACACCAAGTTTTTCCTACCACAGAGCCTTTGCATGAGCTGTAACTTCTATCTGAAATGCTCCTCCTTTCCATGAGTAATCTTTTGCACCTTCAGCTCTCAGCTTAAATATCAGTTTCCCAGTGAATACTTCCAATAATTTCACAAACTAGTTTATATTCATTTATTACAGTCTACCATAATGCCACATTTCCTTTCTTCACAGCCCTGTCATAGTTTGAAGTTGCACTTTTACTAAAGTAATATTTTAAATGTATGTCTTCCCAATTTGACTGTAAGCTCTTGGACAGCAAGGACCAGAAGTGAGCTGAAGCCGGGTCATGCTGGCTCACATTTGCTTAATGCATCCATATCTTCTTACACTGTAGAACATCAATAGCTTGAAATTGGCTGTAGTGGGAGTATTTACACCACAGGAATGGACAAATATCAGAAATCAGAGTTTTTGTTTTTGTAAAGCCAGGTGTGTTAAACATTTACCAGCAAGAACCATGCTTGCCTTTGCTTATTAACATATCTCTAGCACCTAGAACAGTGTCCAGCACATGAAAGCCTCTCAATAAATATCTGTTAAATAAATGAATGAATGCTCTAATCATAAGTTCAGCCAGCATTCCAGTGGATGCCCTCTTGCAGTGAATGTGACCTCTTGGGTTTATGAATGAGAATACTTCCAAAATGCAACTCCTATTTGTTGTTTGTTTTCAGACATTTCTTTATTTGAATAACTACCCTCTGTCTGAGTCTCTAGAGCCAATGACATAGTTGAAACATGCAATTCACTGAGAGCACAGTTCCCCAATGGTCAACTGATCATGCTATAATACATTTAGACTTTATAACCAAAAAGGATCGTCCTTTTTTCCAGGGTTCCTGGAATAACTGAGTCAATAAATGGAATAATTGAGTCAAGAAAATAACAGAATATATCTGGAAGCGTAAATGTACTTACTGTAAGTATATGTGTGTGTGCATGTGCACATGAGCACACATGGGCATATGTCAATCTTTTTGGAAGAATCTACATATATAATGAATAATATCTCATTTAAACAGAAATGGTGGGAGGGTTGGTGGGACATAGAGGACAATGTATGTAAAATGAAACATAAAAAGGACAGCAATCCAGGGTTTGTCACCTATAAAGGAAGAAAATCATACCTGCAAGATGGGTGCCTCCAAAATTAACCAACTACCCAAATACAAGCAACTCATGCCCTTAGGCCTAAAAGAGCCAATGCAGTGTGACAATGATCAGATAGGGGACAAAAACTGTGGACATTTAACCCTTAAAACCTGCTCCACGTTTCAGGTCACTGACAATAATCATGGTGTATAGAATGACAGATGTCTACATGGCACTTCCCCAAATTCCATCTCTGTGTAAAATACAGATGTTTTCCAAAGTAGACGTATCTTTTCAATTAACATTTTGTGGGCTCCAAGAAATTCTACTGGGTAAGGCAGAATATGAAGGAGATGAAGGATAGCAGTATTGGTACTGGTTGATTCTCCAATCGTTCTCTAAGGATGGTTATTTCCAATGCTGGGCTAACAAATGGGTATTTGGTTGAATTCTTTTTTCTTTCTTTTCCTTTTTTGTGAAATTCCAGGAAATGTTAGAAATCTCTGTTCTGTTTATGTGAAAAAACTCATTAGTGTATTATAAATAATGATGTGGCTTTTGCAAGAAATATACATCACTGCTGGAAAGTAGATACTCCATGATTCCTTGCTTCTGAGACATATCAATAATTTCTACCACAGAAAATGCAGCTTTCATTCTGGTGGCATTTCCAAAAGCAAAGGCACTAGAAAAATGCAAGGAAGTCAAGAGAAGCCTTGTATTCTTCCTGTAGAAGTCAAAGAGAATGAATTAAAAAAATGTCTAAGAAAATTTCTAGCATTCCAGATAATTTTCAGGTCAGCAAAATAAATTATCTAGACATCTTAAATAAAAGAGTAGAAAAAAAATCAAAGCACAGCACATTACAAAGTCCAAGGGTGAGTCAATATTAGAGAAACCTATTAGTATAATTCACTAAATTATAAGGCAAAAGAGAAAAACACCTTTCTCTTCCCACTCCTCTTCCCTTTCTGAACAACTCAGCCCAAAAGCCATTAGGTAGCTCCAAGAAGGAGTTGGTGGGGAAAGGGGGCATGTTGGAACATAAATGGTGTGAGAAGGGCATGTGCAGGGTATAGGACATTGGTGGTGGATAGAAAATTGATTTTGTATAAGGCTTTGATCACATAAGTACTTATCTAAAGGAAAATGGAAGTTGAGTTTCTTACTCTCAGAGAAGAGTTACAAATAAGGGAAGGGAGAAAACTAATATAGACACATAGAGTTGTATTAGAGTAAAAGTATCAACATTTAGGCATTTTAAAATATATTGAAGGATGGATAGACAAACAATGAATAGGTGGTTAGATATGTGATACTGAAAATCACCTACACATGAGTGTGTGTGTGTACACATAAACATATCTCTATTCTTTGGCTCAGTCCAGTAGGAGGGGCCTGGAAGCAATGACACCCAAAGAACAGTGAGCATACCTTAGACATTAAATTGTCATTTCTAAATACCATCTCCATTGAAAAGACCAGGGCTCTTTGGAAAAAATAGATGATTCTAGGGCCAGGGTAGGCAGAGTACAAAATAAACCTGGAGGAGCATCTTCTTTTACCAGAAAATAAGGAAGTGCTCAAAGAATGAAGGGGACATACCACATGGATACAGAAACCAGTTTGAAGGTGCTCCCACTGGCCAAATCTAGGATAATTTGAACACTGAAATAGATAATTTCAATAATGGATCATAATATGACAAATTAAATATGAAAGTATGAATTCATACCAATATAAATGAACAAATGTTTGAAGAAAAGTGGGACATTTATACAATCTCAAAGTACCTTTCCACAAAACAAAATAATTTCAAAGGGGAAAAAAATAACTTTATGGGACAGAAACCTGACTGATAACAGCTTAAGCAAGCAAATTGAACATCACCAGTAATGGGATAAATTCAAATCATATACCACTTGATAAGATACAATGAGAAGAACACTGTATCCACCTTGTGATATTTGGGCCAAAATGCAGAACCTGAATCTAATAATAAGGAAACATTAGACAAACAGAAATTGAAGATCTATTTATACAACAATGGGCATGTAATTTTCAAAAGTGTCAGGGTCGATAAAGTTAAGAAAAGGGTGAACAATTGCTTCATATTGAAGGAGACAGATATGACAACTAAATGCAATATACAATTCTTATTTTTGAATAACAGATTTATTGAAATAAAATTTACATCGCAGAAAAGTCACCCCTTCAAAGCATACAATTTAAAATTTATTGATGTATTCACAGAGATGTGCAGGAATCCACACCATCTAATTTTAGAATATTCTCATCCCTCCAAAAAGAATCCCCATACCCAATGGCAGTCACTCTCTATTTCCTTTCCCAACACCCCTTAATCCCTAGGCAACACTAATCTACTTCTAGTCTCTATGAAATCTTAAAACATACTGTCAAATTATTCAGAATAAAACAGGTTTTTTTTTGTATTGTACTCACAACTTTCCTCTAAGTTTAAAATTGTTGAGAGAAAGAGACAGAGAAACATCACATTCACATAAACAGATGCTGAAAGATTTTAAAATAAAATTCAGCATCTACTGTTGATTTTTTAAATTGTGAAAATGTCAGAATAAATGAATATTTCTTTAACAAATATGCATTTACTTTGATAAGTAAACCAAAAAGCCAGTATCATGCTTAATAATAAAACACTAAACTATTCCTATTAAATTCAGGAACAAATCAAGATTCCCAGTATAACCACCATTATTTAGCATTGTTCTGGAATTGCTAACTAATGCAACAAGACAAGAAAAAAAGATGGGATTCAAATATTAGATTTAAAAACTATTTACATGAATACGAATGTTTAGCAAGCTCACCGTTAGGTAAGACATATTAGGTTGGTGCAAAAGTAATTGTGTTTTTGCCATTATGGCAGAAAGCACAAGTACTTTTGCACCAATTTATTACACAAAAATATATAACTTTCCTAAAATCAAGAATAATCTAATAGTGGAATCTCAAAATCAAAGCAATTGAACTCATGGACATGGAGAATAGAAGGATGGTTAACCAGAGACTGGGAAGGGTAGTGAGGGAGCTGGGGGAAGGTGGGCATGGTTAATAGGTACAAAAAAAAGTAGTTAGAAAGAATGAATAAAACCCAGTATTTGACAGCACAACAGGGGGACTGCAGACAATAATAATTTAACTGTACACTTTAAAATAACGTAAAGATTATAATTGCATCGTTTGTAACACAAAGGATCAATGCTTGAGGGGATGGATATTCAATCCTCCATGATGTGATTTTGACACATTGCATGCCTGTACCAAAATATCTCATGTACTTCATAAATATATACATCTACAATGTACTCACAAAAATTAAAAATAAAACAATGTTTGAAAAAGAATAGTCTGATAGGAGACACAATCCAGAACACATTCCAGTCATAATGAATAAAAAACTAAAAAGCAAATCATGCATTGGGAAAATTATTTGGGATTAATAGCCTTTGCACTTAAACAACTATTATAAATCATTATGAAAAATAAAAATGTTCTAACAGAAAAGTTTATTCCCTCAAAGAAAAAATTTAAATGGCAATAGACAAAGTTTAAAATGTTCAATCTTATTAGTTATTAAAATGCAAAATAAAACAATGGAACTCCATTTGTTTTTGTTCATCAAAGTGTCAAAGGCATTTTTTAATGAATGTGGGTGCAGATTGGTACTGTTAAATTACTGTTAGTGATAATGCATTCTATTATTAAAACTTTCCTAAAGGACAGTATGACTGATTATACTAATAAGCTCAAAAACCTTAATTATCTTGTCTTTTAACACAGTAATTTCATTTACAGGAATCCACCATTTTCAAAAAATGTATATAAAATGTAGGTACCTGGGTGTTTACAAACGCATTGATTAACGACAAAAAACAATTAGAGACAACATGAATGTCCAATAATAGGAAACTAGTTGACTAAATTGCAAAAATTTCAATGTGATTAAATATCATCTAGCTAATAAAAATGATGTTGTTTGAAACATGTTCACAAAAGATTGTTCAAAGCCCTTATAAAATGTAATCGATAATCAATACAATCAATGATCCCTCTGCTCAGAAAAAAATTGATTTTTATATTTCAACATATTAAGAATGGTAATTTTGCTTCCTCATAATTTCTAAATTTCTAAATATTTATTTCATAATAAAAAAATCACAGCTTCTTTGAAAAAAAATGATCTCCACAAGTGCTAGATGAGTCTATGGCAACCAGTGAGAAAAACTGGGCTTTTTCTTATCAACCAGTCTCATTCGGAATCTAAGGTTTAATGTGGCTGCCAAACAACCAAGATGCTTGAGGATTCTCGGGCAGAAGTGGGGAGTCGACAGCTAGCTGATAAGCAACAAGCCCGTTTTCTCCTTTCATGTTTGGCGAAGGCTTGGAACATTGTGCTCAGTTAGATGAGGGGCACCTAATGGACATGATTCCTGGGAAATTCCAGGGAGTTCTGTGATTTAACCGCTAAGTTGATGAGTAGATTTAATCCACTGAAAAGAAGGGTTAAGGGGAATATAAAAAATGTCTTCAAATTTGCAAATGACCATCAAGAGAAAGAGGTATTAGACTTATTCTTAGCGGTTCTAAAAATAGAACAAGAACCAATGTACAGAAATTGCCCAGATAGCATCTAGGGACAAGACAAACTGCTCCAACAATAAGACTCACTCCACAAAGGCAGACAAGGTGAAGCACAACAGAGGTCTTCCAGCAGGGGCTTCTGATGACTCATTAAGACTGCTGCGATGTAGATTCCAGCCTTGGTAAGAGATTGTAGTAGACACGTGGTCTCTAAGACCTGGCAACTCAAAGTGCAGTCCATGACTGGTAGCACTGACATCACCCGAGAACTTGATAGAAATTCAGATTGTTGCCCCCATCCCTACATCTAATTCATCAGAATCTACATTTCTAAAGAACGTGACTTATATGCACATTAAAGAGTGAAAAGCAGATGTGGAAGAGGTCTTCTAACTGTACCCTCTCCATCCACTTGGGTTCTTGGGTTCTCCTGTTGCTACCCCTCTCTCACCTAATCTCACATGACCTACCAAATCCTCACTGAATACATATTCATTAAAGGCAGAAGACTTGTGGGTGGTTTAGAATAGAATAATGAGCTTCCAAACTAATATAATCTGATGAATGACTATATTGCTTATTAGTGAGAATTTGGAAGGAGAGGGATTCCACTGAAATCCATTGACAGATAAATGGATGTGAATGCAGCCAAATACAGTCTCCTTGGGCCCAATGATTCAGACCACGTGAAGGGCTCTCACCTTCCTATGATCCTCATTCATCATTCTTATTCATCTCCTGGCAGCAATTGTAGGCTGCCCATCCACTCTTTAGGGTTATCTACAGAGGATAAATGACATTTTGCCTGCCAACCAGCACGTGTGCTTTCATCAGTCCTATACTCTAAGAAAGTCTATCGTCGTGGACGTAAATCTCCAACTTTTGGCAGCTGATAGTCCAAAACGTCAAAGAAATAAATAGTGGAAAAATAACCAGACCTCATGTATAAGTCAAGGACCAGAGCATTTAATGGCAGCTGGATGTTAAAGAATTGCAAGACCAAGCTTCACTTCTCTTGCAGCTTCATCTTCTGCCAGTCCCTAACTCATAATGCTTTATGAAGAACCAAATGCTCCCAGTGCCTAGAAATACCATGCCTTATGCCTTTCCTGTTACCTTCATCTGGAGGGCCCTTTAGACCTGGCTTTGCCTGGACAACTTCTGCGTATCCTTTAACACTCAACATAGGCTTCACCTGCTCCCCTGGGCAGAAGGACAGGCTGCATGACCTGCTGCTCCTCTGAGTTCCCCCTGTACCCTATTTTAACCTCCATTGTATCACATGAGACCAGTTCTGTTGAATAAAAATAGAACAGGAGCCACTAGGCACAGTAATCCCAGCACTTTGGGAGGCCGAGGTGGGCAGATCATTTGAGGTCAGGAGTTTGAGACCAGCCTGAACAACATGGTGAAACCCCATCTCTACCAAAAATACAAAAAAAAAATTATGCAGGCATGGTGATGTGTGCCTGTAGTCCAAGCTACTCAGGAGGCTCAGGTAGGAGAATCACTTGAACCTGGGAGGCAGAGGTTGCCGTGAGCCAAGATTGCACCATAGCACTCTAGCCTGAGTGACAGAGTGAAACTCTGTCTCAAAATAAAAAAGGAAGGATATATAATAGGAGCCACATAAATGTAAAATGTCCAGTAGCCACATTTTTTAAAAAATCAAAAGAAACAGGTGCAATTAATTTTAATTGTATACTTTTAACTCAGTATCTATCTGATCTAATTATTTTGACAGGTAATGCCAAATAATGTTAAAACGATTAATTAGATATTTTACAGTATTTTATCATAATAACTTGTTAAAATCCAATGTGTGTTTTATGCAAAGAGCACATCTCTATTCAGACTAATCACATTCTCAGTGTTCAGTAGCCACATGTGGCTACTGGTGACTATGTTGGACACTGCAGCCTAATACTGAAATAATCAATTTCTGGGTTTGCCTTCCCTTCTAGAAAGTATGCTGCTTAAGGGCTAGTCAATGTTATATGTGTGATATCATCAGTGTATCTTCAGTGCCTTATATATATGGAGTGCTCATGAAATACTTGCTGAACTGAACTGACCTGAAGGTACTTTGAGAGAAAGTAGAATTTTAGCAGCTGCTCAAATGAAGAGCAGCTTATGCATACTTACAATAATTATGATGACAGAAATGACAGATAATATTTTTTCTTGAATGATGTTCTATGCTTTTTAAATATATTATCTCATTTAGCCCTCACAATGACTCTATATACCATATACCATTATTATATCCATTTTATGAAAGACGAAACATTCCCCAAATTATACAGCTACTAAGTGGAAGAGCCAGAACTTATCAAAATAGAGAAAAACAAAGTAAATAACATCAATTACGTGTACACTCACTCACCACAATAAACAGAAAGTTGAAAATAAGCTATCGCCACATAAATTAAAAGCCCTCTCCAATATGGAAGACTTCTCTTAAATTTCATTCACCAACTCCTGCAGTGTCTTTTCCAGAGCTTGATGATCTGCTGAGTTTTCCCTTATGCAGGACCTGCTTCTTTACAGATTTCTGAGCCAGACGTTTCTGGCTTGATATTTAATATCTTTCATACTGTCCTTCTATATTCACATTCTGCCTGTCTGGGTCAAAATGGCAGAGCTTTTTACAAACCACTCCAGTGACTAAAGTCACCTTTCTCAGGTCCTCATCTTCTCCCAAAATAGTGAGAAACAGCAGTGCATAAACTGCTTTCCTCTTCCTGCTGCCTGAAGGACCCCACAACCTCCCTCACATGGCCTGTGAGGGAGGTGAGCAATAATTGTTGACATGTGCTTTTGTTTAAGAGAACTGGGCTGAACTGTGCCTAAGAAAAAAGACGCAGATCTTAATTTTTTTTTTTTTTTTTGTTGGTGTACAAAAATCCCATTATCTCTAAACCACAGGAACCAGAGTCACATCTGGCAAGGGAAATAAAGCTGGAGATGTAAGGAAAGAACAGATTAGGAGAAGCCTTGAAAATAGGCAGCTGAGTTTAGATTTGATGTGGTGGGAAATAAAGATCCCTTAAGGGTTTCTGAGCATGGGAGGGATGTGATGAAAACAGTGATTAAAGAAGATGAAATACAAGCAGGACAAATTGAAGGGAGGGACTAGAGTCTAAGAGGAAGCAGTGATCTAGGCTCAGGGGAGGTGGAGAAGGCAAGGGTATTTATTAGAAAAGAGGTCCACGATCCTATACAAATTAATTAACATATGCCCACTCCTAATTCACTTTACTACCAAGTTACTACCCCATCTTTTGGTGGGTTTTTTTAAAAAATGCTTTTCCTATATTGGGAAGGCAAAAATAAACCCAGGAGGAAGCAAATATTTTCATTAAAATGATAATAAAATGTCATCCCTATGAATACAATGGTTTAACCGTGTACCCTGCTGAGCAAATGAGCTTTATTGCAAGCATGGGGAACAGTGTGCTGGGCTGAAGTGGATTTCAGAAAAATTTACCTTAGAGCCTTATTCACAGAATTAAACAAACACAATGAAAACAAAGTAGTTTTTTAAAGCAGCCTCCTGCAGATGAAGGCCATATGACAGAACAGAAACGGCTGCCCTCAAAATGGCAACTCCAGCCTGAGCGTGCACCTAACTCCTTGCCTTTGAGGATGCCAAAAGCATCCCATCCAACCCAGGTTCTATGTGGCAGGAAGAGCACGTCGGCATTCAGATAAACAAACACTGTTTGCCTAGCCGCTACTCATGAAACTTTATTCCATAAGCCATCAAACTTTTTAATTCTGGCTGCAATTTTAAATGGTCCACAGATTTAAAAATTACTTCCATTTGTTTAGATCTGGAAAGATTGGAGGACATCTAAACCTTGGAGGACATCTAAACCAATCATTTAAGAATATTTTTAAACTACACAACCCTTTTGCCAATTCAACCTAATGGAAACAGAATGGATCAATATTAAAATGGAGCTCCTTGGGTAGGGACTGTGGTAAAAGACCCAGAACTCCATCTACTCATTCTCTCTCATTTCCTGTGTCCACCTCTAACCCGCAACTTACCCACACTGGGGCAGACCCCCAGAACTCTCGCCAGGGCTGCAGAGAAAGGAGCCTACAAAATACGGAAGCGTCTACTACCTTTTGTGTGTGTGGCTTCTTGTGACAGACAAAAAATTGAAACCCAGAAAGCTTAACACAGGACTTCCATTTCCAGCAAACTAAATAACCTGGAAAGCCTCCTTCTAGAAATACATGGAATGCTAGCTAAATACAAATATCCATTTAAATGCATAAAATGAACTCAGGTAGACAAACTTATGAGTTTGAAAATGGGCACAACCTATGACCCAGCAGGTCCACGCCTATGTATGTATCCCAGAACTGTTTTTCAACTTGTCAGTGGAGATGCATCACTGGGTCATAAAACACTTTCCTAAATTACAACGGTGTATGAAATAGTACAGGTTAAACTGAATTAGAGGTTAAGTGTGGTGGCTCACACCTATAACCCCAGCATTTTGGAAGGCTGAGGGGTGTGGATTGCTTGAGCCCAGGAGTTTGAGACCAGCATGAACAATGTGGTGAAACCCCATAAGTTTAAAAAGAAAAAAATTAGCTGTGCGTGGTGGCACACACTGGTAGTCCCAGCTACTCAGGAGGCTGTGGTGGGAGGATCACTTGAACCTTGGAGATTGACGCTTCAGTGAGCCATGATTACGCCACTGCACACCAGCCTGGGTGACAGAGCAAGACACTGTCTCAAAAATAAATAAATAAATAAATAGGCCAGGAGCAGTGGCTCACACCTGTAATCCCAACACTTTGGGAAGCCAAGGTTGGCGGATCACTTATGGTCACGAGTTCAAGACCAGCCTGGCCAACATGGTGAAACGCTGTCTCTACAAAAAACACAAAAATTAGCCAGGCACGGTGGCACGTGCCTGTAATCCCAGCTACTCAGGAGGCTGAGGTAGGAGAATGAATTGAATCTGAGAGGCAGAGGTTGCAGTGAGCTGAGATCACGCCACTGCATTCCAGCCTGGGTGACAAAGCAAGACTCTGTCTCAAAATAAAATAAAATAAAATAAAATAAATAGAATTAGACTTAAGTAGAAAATAAAGATAAATATTATTCTGAGAAACTTTTGTTCCATATATGCATACATATGCATAAATGTAGAACATGTATGTGCTGGGTTTCCATGTAACTGCGTGGACAAAATATTTTGAAAAATGCTATTGTAGAGAAGCTTTTGTATGTTAGGACAAGGAAATGGACAAGAACACTCACTGAAGCATTGTTTATAACTGTGTAAAATTAAAAGCAATCTAAGTGTTCATCAACAGAAGAACAGACAAACATAGTGGTCTGTTCATGAAACAAAGCAGTTCAAATGAATGAACTAGAGCTAAATTGTTGAAATCTTATGCTGAATTAGATAACAAACAAATGGTAGAATATGTGTGGTGTGCTTCCATTTATTTAAACATGTAAAACATGCAAAATGACAGTACATATTGTGGAAAGATGCATGTGCATGCAGAAAAGGTCTGAAAGCATGTACATGCAAGATAGTGTTTATCTCCAGATGGAAGAAAGGGAAATGGGATTAAGAAGTCTGCAAAGAACTTCAACTATGTCTGAAGCAAACCCATCAAAATGTTGGGATTGCCTCAGACTGGGTGGTGGGACACAGAGTTTTGTTATTTCATTCTATTTTTCTGTTGATTAACTTCCTATGTCACCTGTGTCCATGAACTATGTGAGTTCATTTTATGCATCTGCACATTTAATGATTTTTAAAATCACTCACCTGCGGCCAAAAAGCTGATTGGCAGAGTATTCTGGACTAAACCGAGGGCAGGATCCTAAGTGATTCTCAGTCTAGTCTTCCTTCCACATGGCTGCCAGTTCACGATCTGTTTGCAAATGAAAGGATTTGCATCATTTGGTCCTAATCTTGGTAATTTATTTTTACCTGAGAGATGATGCTCCCCACAGTCCACCAAGGCCACATCTGCTCTGGCAAGAAAGTGCACAAAGCACATTTGCTTTGTGAAGGCTGAGCTGTTACTTCACAGTTTGTCACTTGGCTCTGTTTCCCAACTTCAGTTGTGCATTGCAACAAAATGCTAAGCCACTGAAAGGTCAGTAGAGAGATGATCTAAACATGCAAAAAATATCAGCAGAGACAGGGAGAAACACAAAAGGGAGGGAAGGGAGGAAAAAACAGCTTTGAATGGGAAAAGAGACAAACATAAAAAGCAATCAAATTAAAATCAGAATACTACTGAGAAACCACAAAATAAGTATCAGGTATATTTTAGATGATGGGAGTAACTTGAAAGAGTAGCATTTTTATAGCCTTTGATCACAGATACACAAACTAACAGAAGGAAGTTCGTTAACGTTTGTTTTAGTCTATTTGAAGACAAAAACAACAAGACAAACGATACCTTGGCAACAACTGGAGAATCATAACAGAGAGATTTATGGTGCTTTGGAAAAGTTCAGGGCAATGGTTTTTATTACTGGCTCCTTTACACTCTTCAAGTTATATAAAAGGCTCTTACTTCTGTTTCTTCTTTTGGACTAAATAAATACATAATCATAACTTCCAGGTCAGCTTTAGCTTTTCATGTGGGTGAGTTAAAGCCTTTTGCTTTGTTGAGGGGTGTGGGGGCAGAGGGGTGATACTGGCAGAAAATGAAGATAACCCTTGTCAT